>NC_136627.1:22593735-22623735 GCF_933228915.1 Telmatherina bonti | reverse complement strand
TTCCTTTCCACTGTTGTCCAGGACAAGCTGACGCTCACAGACATGGGGATTTTAATGACAGCTGCGGTGTGTCACGACCTGGACCACCCTGGCTACAACAACACGTAAGACTCACTACTTTGTAATCATGCTGACAGGTAAATCACTGCAGATGCCCACTGACCCCCACCATGTTTTGACATCCTCTGCAAAACATTGTTGTAGATGAACTGTGAAACTAGTTCAGCTTGGAAAGAGTTCAGGTATGAAAACATGCTGATTGAGATAATCGTGTTGTTGTTGCATGGCGCTTTGGGCAGGTGAGAACCTCCTTTATCAGCAGAGCTTCGTGAGAATTTACTATCCGTCCGTTCCACAATGTCCTCCCTATATCAGGTACCAAATCAATGCTCGCACAGAGCTGGCAGTGCGCTACAACGACATCTCTCCACTGGAGAACCATCACTGTGCTGTGGCCTTCCAGATCCTTGCCCTTCCTGAGTGCAACATCTTTGCTAATGTGGATCCTGAAGCGTTCAAACAGATCCGGCAGGTTAGATTTGCACGGAAAATATACAGCTACATTCAAGACAAACATGCTAAACTCTGCTAACATCTCTCAGGAACTTATTTTGATGGCTGTCTGAAGATTATGGGATTATTCTGCCAGTTCTAAAAACATGATTTCCCCCCCAAACACATTTATACTAATCAATATTTTGTAAGTCAGTCCTTTCAGTCATTAAGATTTTAAAGAGCAAAAGTTGAACTTGGATAGATTTTTGCACCCTTCTCCCTCAAAGAAAAACTAATTCGGCATCCATCTTGCACCCTATCCCTTCTTTGAGCCATCTCCCACCAGTAAAAACCAGTTTGATGTTGACTTTTGACTTATCTCTTGTTCTGTCACTTTCTTTTGTTTCCCCACTTCTTCTAATAATGTCCCCTGGTTTCTTTGCTGAATCAACCATGGTGAACATTCAAGTGTGATGCCATGTCACTGCTGCCATGTAAAGCAGAGATATAAAGAGATATAAATATCTCTTTTGTTTGACTCAAATGTTTGAGATTTATTTGTCATTCGTTTTCATCCTCCTCTAGCAGTAAAAAAAAGATTCTTTGATATAAAATATTTATACAATTTCAGATAGACTTTGACTCCCCTTGTATGTTTCCAGGCAATAATCACCCTCATCCTGGCCACTGACATGGCCAAACACGGGGAGATCCTAGAAAACTTTAAGCAATACGTGGACAACTTTGACTTCACCAAGACAGAGCATGTGACATGTGTATGTACATTTTTCCTCTCTTACAAAGTCACATTGTAACTCTATCAGCTGCTTATTTTACTACTGTATTTATAACAAGACAGCCTTTATTGAATGAGTTAGCTGTAAACAGTAAAACCAGATGGACTGTATTATTATCATATGAAAAGTAATGACAGAACTAGACCCCATCAGGCAAACGCATGCTTTTACTGTAAAAATGAATGAGCATCTTTGTTCTTGATTTTTCTTCGAAATTTGCGTTTATACATGCTTATGTTTGCTTTCTTAGCTGAGGATGGTTTTGATCAAGTGCTGTGATATTTCCAACGAGGTGAGGCCAACCGAGGTAGCCGAGCCCTGGGTCGACTGTTTACTGGAAGAGTATTTCATGCAGGTGACTCCAACCAAAAGCTTCTGTTCTAAAGCAATGCTCTCAGCTTGAAGACAAACCTTAGTGCACTGAGCTAAACAGACACACCTCCACCTCTTTGACTTTAAGAGTGACAGGGAGAAATCGGAGGGTCTTCCAGTGGCTCCCTTCATGGACAGAGATAAAGTCACCAAACCCACCGCTCAGATCGGATTCATCAAGTTTGTCCTCATCCCAATGTTTGAGACAGTCATGAGGGTAGGACTCTGACTTCGTGTCTGTTTAAACAGCTTTTTCCCCCCAAATTTTCTGTTACTACTTATTATCTGTTTTTATTTCAACCAGCTTTTTCCTCAAATTGAGGAGCTCATGGTTCAGCCTTTAAGAGATTCTCGTGACCACTATGAGGAGCTCAAGCAACTTGAAGATGCCATGACAGAGGTGAGATGAGATGGTACTTCCGCATCATTATGTTTTCATACATTTTGTTATTTACCACCCCTGTTTTTTGCCTGACATGATATTAATGTCTCACAATGCAGCAGGTTAAATACAAATGTCATATTTATACATTACATATGCAGTTTCAGTCTAAAACTGACGCATAAAAACGTTGCATATGTTTGTTGCAGATAGAGCCAAACAAATCAGTTTTATTTCAACAGCCCCAAATCTATCTGCTCACTCTAGTCTTGGATTCTTGAGACCGACCCACAGAGGGTAGATGTTCTGGCCAGGAAAACGTGTTGGCAGAAATACCATTAAACACCCATAACTATGGTTTGATTCGTGTTAAATTGCATGGCAATTAGAATCAGTGTGTTTTTCTTACATCAGAACGGTCTGTTTTGAGTTGTTACCGCAATAACCCAGAACAAAAAAACCAAGCTGGAGAAGAACTTGTAGCTGTTTCACAGCCTCCATAGTTTATACCTCAAACTTTGAAGAGATTGAAAAGGTGAAGGAATTACGAGAAGTGTACAGATTTTCCTGTAAGAATTAATAAGCTCTGTACACTCTTTAAGCTAGTTAAGCAAAGCAAAAATAAAAATATCAAGTACAATATTAGGAATAAAAACATTTGACAGACAAACTAATCTTTCTATAATAGTTAAAAACATTTTTGAAAATCCAGTATTCATAATGAGATTGTTTCACATTGACTTGATAATTTAACAACCTACTGTCCAAGTCTCTGTCTTAATGGGAGGGAAATTAATTCATTAAGAATTTTCTAATTCCACTACAATAAGAGCCAGCATCTACCCTTTGCCTTGTTAGTATTTGGATTTTCTGGCTTTTGAATTATAATAATGGCCAGAGTGACAAAGAGTTTAGTTGTTGCAAAGTGTTCCCACATGGAGTGTCAAACTGGCCAAATGTACAGCTCTGTGCATTTTTTTGCGTGTAGATTTTTCTTTTTCAACATGTGAACTGCACGTGGGACATAAAGGTTATTCTTTAACTTTACCAGCAGTTCTTCTTCTTCTGTGTACCAGTTACTTCCAGGTCATTATGAAAGCTTCATAATGACCTGAAAGTAACTGCTCCTAGACCAGCTTGAATCCAGTTTAATGTTCACATAGAGGAGATAATCAACTATGAGCTTTTTAACCGTTTTTAACACAGTTAACATTATTATTAGGATTAGCTGTGCGTTATTAGTATACTTCAGAATACAATAATCACTTATAAGATTATTTATAAGAAACAGTGACTTGAGTTGAGAAATATGTTTTAGCTTTGCATTATGAATGTTAAACATTTACTTATTCCTTTTTGCTATTATGTGTAAATCTTACAAAACCCTTTTGGGAAAGTGTCACCAAGTTGTGAAACAATGTGAGTTACGATGAAGCTTCTTGTAAAGTATTATGTACACGTCTATCAGAAATTTGACACTTTGACAGCAGAGCAGGACAAAGGCTGGTAAAAAGAATTGTTTGGTACGGCAAAGGCTTGGTAAGAAAATAAAAATAAAGATCTACACATGAAGGAATGCATGTTGATGTGCACAGTGTCATCAAGCTATCAACTAGAGTGAGGTCACATATATATACACACAATCACATAGATCTATGCACAGACTCGTCAGACCACTTGCTAACATAAAGGTATCTTTTGTTCAATGAGGCACAGAAGAAAAAAACTGAAACTATGTCATTAGGCGGGAAGACGGCGTAAGCTCTGCAGTGAGTGAGTGCAGTTGTATCTGTGTAAGTAAGAGTACCGGTAACTGACTGTTTGGTTGTGCTCTAGTGTTTAGTGTGAGTGTTATGAGTTATCTGTGTCTCTGCCTCTGTTTAGGCTCTTCACAGCAACTCAACTCTGTCTACAAAACACACCATTAGGAATGTGCAGCCTTTCACCATGTTGGATTTACCTTTTAAGTTACCAGAGAGCTTATAGGAATGTCCTCACACAAAGATAACACTAATGGAGTAATCCTGGATGGTCCTGTTAATGCAAAACAGCCGCATTCAAGTGGTTTGCTGGGAAGTAATAAGCTCTCAGATGGATAGAGTTAGGAAAAGCTGGACCGCTTACAGGACAGGAGGAAAAAAAACACTCCAGAACATTGACATTAAAGAGTCCAAATACATAACTGAGCAAAATTGTGTGTTAAATAATTCCCGTAACATCAAAGGATGAGATCTTTCATCTTGTCAGAGGTGAAAACAAAGTGGTGAAAATGTTGCATGTTCATTTTTCCTCCTTTTTTCATTTATTTATTTTTCATAGTGAAAGGTACATTTCCTGTTTATTAACTGAGACAACAACCTAATTTTTTCACTTATTCTAAAGAAATAGAAGAAATTCACACCCAGACTGAGTAAGTTTTGGCTTTTCCTTAAAGGGAAGTCAATTCTTACTTATGTTAAAGTTCTGAGGCAGTTTGAAACTATTGTTGTTTTTTTCAGTGTTGGATGATCTGAGCTGTCAGTACATCCTCGTTTTAATCTAGCTTTAGTTTCAGCTTTTGTCCTGAAGACCCAGCTGTTTGTCTTTGCTTAGTTTCAGCTCTTATGTCATTGCAGGGATCATCTTTCATGATCAAATTCAGAAAAGGCATGAAAAAATGTGAGTGAGGCCCCTGTGAAGATATTCTGCACTGCATTCTGAAGATGACAGCTGGAGCGGGAAGGCAGGATAAAGACACGGCTCCACCACACACTAAACTAAAATTAGGCAACATGGTGGCATATCTCGAACTTTAACTTAGACTTTCGCAGAGGTTGTCACAAGAGGGACCTGCTGACCTACCCTGTATATTCATTGTGTTTATGTTGTGCTATATTTAGACTTTTCTTTCAAAGTGCAACAGTGTGAAAGAAAAACTTATGTTGTAATTAACTCCATGGATTTGATAATTGCGCCAAGTTGGCCAAATGGATGAAAGGTTCAGGAAAATGTAAGAACAATATAGCCATTTGCTTTTATCTCAGTTTCTCTAATAGAAAAATAAAATGCAATTAAGTGAGATTCACTTAAGCCTAGCAATATAGTTTTGTTGATGTGGTATAAGGGGGTTTTCCAGAATAATGCATCTTCCCATCTTTACTTTGCTCTCACTACACTGAAATACATTTTTGTCAAAAACCTGTTAATGACAAAAAAGAGGTGTAGTTACAAACTGTGTGTAACACTAAGGCAAACAA
This sequence comes from Telmatherina bonti, assembly GCF_933228915.1. NCBI lineage: Eukaryota > Metazoa > Chordata > Actinopteri > Atheriniformes > Telmatherinidae > Telmatherina > Telmatherina bonti. Next base: position 22,618,453 of record NC_136627.1, on the reverse strand, counting down.
AATGTCCAGGACCAATTAATTGTTCTTCCTAAGATGGAGCTGGAACCAAATAATGAACATTTGTTTGTTGCATCATTTCTGTCATATGAAGCAGACACAAATGCTTCAGATTCTCTTTGACATTGTTTCAGATATCCTCATTGTAATGATTTGAATTTAAAATGTCACCTATTTAGTCGTACTTTTAATGTCAGCACTTTACTGTCAGTTAAAATTAACATTGATTTCTGAAGTGACCACCCCAACCTAGTCTGGATCAAAGACAGTGTGATTTATGTTGAAGATCTGAAAACAGGAAATTAAACTATACCAAGGATTAATTCATTTTCCACAACTCATTTTTATCCAATTTGGGGTTGCAGGGACCTGTTATGCATGAAACTATAATTATTTGACCTTATCATCACTAATTACTAATATGTAATAAGCGTGAAAAGAAACTGAAGCACGAACAGCTGTGAGAGTTACTGAAAATACAGTTTTCATTCTCAGTGCAATACAGTCAATCCACCTATTTTAAATGGGTCGTATAACATAAAAGAAATAAATAAAACATTGTGATATCGTAAGCATCATTCCTGAAATTCATTAAGCGCTAGCGTTTGAGTTCTCTGTGAAAGTGTCCAGTATCAGATGACTGCAGTCATTGCAGGAACTTATTGACTTTAATTGGCAGTTTTGTTATGTTTGCTGCCCTGTGTGCTGCAAAAGCATACACACCTCAGCTCTTCTCTGCATCCATAATGCATCACGTGTGGGCTCTGAAACTGACAGAAACAACCTGTTTGGTAGACAGCTGGAACCTCTCGAACAGTCCTGCTGTGTGGGACCGACTTCTGTATCCGTGCAAACCTAAAGAAAACATTTTTCTATGTCTCATTATTTCAGAAAGTTGTAAATACTAAAGGTTGTGCAGCATAGCCAAAAGATAAACAATAAAATGCCATGCCTATGTCTTGTTTTGGCATGCAGGTCTATTTCCTTAGAGGTGCTAAAAAAAACACACATTGAGAGCAAACACTGCAGGCTGGTAGCAAGAAATTAAGTGGCTTGTTGTTGCAGGTGAAATCGTCATTAGAAAAAAAACAAAACATCAACACACTCCCCTCAGTGTAAAAATGTTCTAATTTATCCCTGTTTTTTATACCAGTCAAGGCTGTTGTGCAATGCTACACACACATTCCTGTTGCTCTCATTGCCGCTTCTCCATTGATTGTCTTTTAATCTGTTCATTGCCACACTTGACATCAAAAACTAAAAGTTAGTCAACATATTGATTTGAGATGTCGCGAGTTATTCAGAGTTCCACCCAAAGCTGCCAAAGCTTAGTGACACCCAGTACACACCCCTCTGTCTTTCAACAGCTTCCTTTCCATTCATCAGATGTTGGTGGTTTACCTTCAGGTATTCCACCGCACATGTGGCTGTTGAGATGAGAGCGAGCGAGCAAACATGTTTCTGTTGGCGTGCATTGTCTGCATGAAAGTAATTACCTGATATCTTTTCCACATAGCGTGACAGAGTGTATTGACATCTAACTTCCAGGAATGCCCAGATTAAACTATGTGCTGTTTTATCACAAGAGGGTTGTGCTCTGCGCTCTGCTGCATGGCCACTGATTAAAGCACTTGTGCCTCAAATAAAGGGAGTTTCTCAGTGACAAGTAAAGACAACATGCTGAATTTCTGTCTTGTTTTGGTTAGCTTTATTATATCCCTTGCTTATGATGGCAAATTTGGAGTCTTTGATTAAATATTTTACTTTCAACCCAACAACAAGTAGCTGACAACACAGTTAATACAGATTTTCCTTTGAGTGCCTCCAGTGCATAAAGTCTTCTCATTTCAGTTTTACCATCTGACAGATTGTCCACCCAGCCTCTAAAATGTCATTGGAGACTCTTAGATGTTATCATGAGCTCAACACTAATTAAAGTAGCGGATATCTAAAATGTCATAGTGATTCTTTTTTTGCTCCAGGCTGGATAATAATAAACTCCCACAATACTTCAGTAAGCCTGTTTGCTTATGTGAAAGCGAATACTGTAGTTAGAATATAAATGCTTCAATAGAGGTGAAATGAACTGGGAGGATTTTTCACAGGGTAAGGAGGATGTCAGACTGTTCCATGCAAAGGAAGGTGTGGTACTTTAGCAATGACATTTGATCAGGTTTTAGTGACACTTTTATTTTCGTCCGAGTGTCATGGTCCCTTTTGACTGTTTTTGCGTTTTTTTGTTGTTCTGTGACAGGTCCTGTCTCATGTCTCCTGTTGCTTCACATGCGGCCTTTTTTCATCAGTGCAACACTTGATCTTTATTTTGTTCATTGTTGTCAGTGCATAAATATATACCACTTATTTGGGGGTGGGGGGGTTGCATTGCCAGATCTTTGTCATTGTTTCCTACAGTGTCATCCTTGTGTATTTTGTTTGTATTAGTCTCCCAGTGTTGGTTTTATATGTTTTACTTTATAGATAAACTGTGCAATGCCTTTGATTTCCTCATTGAACCACTGATTCCATCATTTGTCTGTGTTCTGTATCTGGGTCCTGCTTCCAGACTACTGTTCTGGCACTCTCGCTAATTTACAGGAATGCTCCTATATGATACTGTTTTTCTGCATAGATTTAAAACACACACACACACACACACACAGTGAAAAATGCATTAGTTATAAACACATTCATTATTTGTCCATCTGAATAATAATAAAGGCGGCTGAATGAGTTTCCTCCGCAGGGTCTCCCTTGGAGATAGGGTGAGAAGCTTGGTCATCCAAGAGGAGCTCAGAGTAGAGCCACTGCACCTCCGCATCGAGAGGAGCATGTTGAGGTGGCTCGGACATCTAGTCAGGATGTGTCCTGGATGCCTCCTTGGTGAGTCCCTGCGAGAGGAGACCCCAGGGAAGACCAGGGACACACTGTAGGGATTATATCTCTCTGCTGGCCTGGGATCGCCTTGGGATACCACATAAAAAAGGTCTTGGGATCCCCCCCACAGAGTTTGCAGATGTGGCTGGAAAGAGAGAAGTCTGGGATTCCCTGCTTAGGCTGCTGCCCCCGCGACCCGACCCCAGATAAGCGGCGGAAACTGGATGGAAGGATGGATGAATAATAATATTGTAATAATTGGTTATGTTCAGAACTGTTTCAGCTCTGCAATGATTGTTTTAAAACTCAAGGTTTTAGTAAAGCTTATCAGTCTCAGTGTGTCCTTCAGCTAGAACCCTCCCAGTACATAGTAACAGATAAGCAAGAACCAGATGCAACTAATAATTGTTAGGCAATTGTACGCAGAGTGACAAATAAGCAGGAATCAGACGTAATCATCAGATATCAGTCAGGTCTGTTGCATTCTACACACCTTGATTCAAGAGTCACGCACACTGAAAATACATCCCAATGTATCGCGTGAGCAGCAGTTGACCTGTTATTAACTGGCCATTTACAATCAAATGCTATCATCCCAGACAGTTGTAGGAGGCAGTCTCATGGCCTAAAATAAAATATGATCCACATCCACTGCTCGGGTCAATAGAAGATGATGATCTAGCCTCCTGAGCCCAGAACTGCATTAACTGTGATCTGATCTTGGAATAAATTCTTAATAAGTTCGAGCAGATCTTCTTCTGTTTTCTGTTCTCTGACTTCCAAAAAAAGAATTGGGTTAACAGTATTAATATGGCAACATGTGTAGAACAACTTAATCTAACAATCTTTAGCTCAAAACAGGACATCTAGCAGTGCTTGCTTTCATGACAGAGTATGTAGGCAACAATCCAATGCTGATACAAATTTGCATTTCAAATGAGTACTGTACAGCTATACCTCTTATCACTTGGTGGTAACAAGACTTCCTCATATACTACACAAACTGATTTAAGTTTGATTGTCAGCTTTTCTTTTTCTTTGGATTCTTCTGATTTTTCCAAGAAGTCCAGGTTGTTTCTATAAATCCGTGCAGCCTTATTTGGAACTTCCTAACACCACAAGCAGAAATGTGAAGTACCTCCCACAACTTTCATGGATCACAAGTCTACACTGGTGGTCTAGCAAATCTTGATCTCTGAGCCGGGAGAAAGTTTAAAAAAAGAAACAGTGTAATTCGATCCAGCTAAAGCCTTTTTATCTGGATTTATCGCACTTTATCAGATTAAAGAGCATGTGAGAACGACGTATACACAGGAATGTTCATGGAAACAGATAAAATATAGATTTCACAAAACTACACGGGACCAAATGAAATTGTATCTGTCATAATTAGCCGTGTTAAAGCCTTGTAAATGTTTCTGTGTGATGTTTTCATTTGTCTGCATAGTGACCCATGTGCCAGTTGACATGTGAACCGATGCACCTTATAGGCTTTTTCTTGAAAGGGTGCTGTGGAACCATGACTAAAAGGCTCCTTTAGTTTCACATGTTCTGCAAAATGCCCATTAAGAAAGGAAGATTTATGGGTAAAGAGAAGTAAAAATTTATTTAACTTGCACCTTTCAAGATATAAAATCATACAGTGCTTCCTGAGAGCCAACAATGTGTAAAAACAAGCAAATCAAAAGCAGATTTAAAAGATTTTTTTCAACTGAATTTTCAAAGTGACCACAAAGTCGGCCAATCTCAAGTCCAAAGGAGCAGAAAACTGGACGGAAGGATTTTGCTGTCAGGTTGTCTAAAATTGAAGACTTGCAGCAGGAAGATGTGGATGAACTGTGGTCTACTTTAATACAAAACATATGTCACAATAACAAAACCCTCAGCAGCCTTACTTCACCTTCCCGCTCTTTCCTTGGCATTTCCAGCTTGTCTGGCAGTTTGTTTCATTATCTCAATTCCAAGTTATTTTTTGTTACATGACAGATTAGACAGTGGTATCAGTCAGAGGAATGAGTCAGCCATTCAAGCTTTTCTCTGGTGGCCAGACAACGGCAAAGCTCAGACCTGTTTCATGTGGGCAAACATCTCACACAGACAAAGCCGCGCTTGCGGGAGGAGCAGCTAAATCATCACAGATGTCCCATTCCTCTGACGCCCACATTTACCAGAATGCCAAGCTGCTTGTTTGACCACTAGACTGTGAGGACACAAGTTAGATTTACTGAAGACAGTAACATCCCTGCTGATAATGGTAAGAAGTCAAAGGTTAAAATAGAGAGTTAGCAGTGAATACTGGTCCTGCATTTTTGTCTCGGCACCTTAAGAAACTGTGGCGAAGGAAACAAAGAGCGGTGGCAGAGGGTATAAATCAAGGCAGCAAAATGAAGTTGTGTCTTTTTTTTTTTCTTTTTTTTTTTTTAACGTGATAGATTCTTTAATCTAACTTTGTGCTCTCTTCTCCTCTAACAGTCACCTCACAGTGTGTATGGTTTAGTAAGAGGAACAACTGGGTTTAAAAACTGACATTACTTTGACAGCCATGTCTCTTTTACAAGCGAGGAAGACCTCACACATGCAGCCACAGGGTTCTGAGACACCTGCGCCACATCCTGGTACAACTGGTCATAAATGCGAAGCCAGCAGAACAGGATACTTCCAGGGGTTATGAGAAGTCTTCTTTAGGCATTTTTTTTTTTAAAATCTTCACAATTAGTCCGCCTATCTATCCATCCACCCATGCGTCTATCCATCCATACACACACATCCAGACACACATCAAACTTAATTAGCAGACTTGTGCAGAACTTGACATCAAACTCTGCACGAGTCTGCTAATTACCAACTGATGTTTGTCAACTGTGTTGCAGCAGGAAAACTCTGAACACTTGCAGGACTGTGGCCCTCGAGGGCCGGAGTTGCCCACCCCCCATTTACACTCACACTTCTAGGTAGAATTTAGAGTGACCAGTTAACCTAGCACAGGTGGGAAAGCTGAGGGTCTGGAGACGGCCCTATCATACAGAGGGTGAATTTGGAAACTTCAGCAGGCCTGTTTGGATGGAAACCTCAAAACCAGTTACCAGCCAATCACAATGCTTACATGGAGAGTTAGCGTCTTTCTTTTTCTTGCTTCCTTATAATGTCCCAGATCAGTCATCCTGTCTTTTCAACACAGCCAGTGTGTTGATATCCAGTTTTCTGCATGTGACAAAATGCCATATAACAAAATTAAGTTTAAGTGCAGTTTCTCAGCACCACACGCTGGATGCCGCAGGGCAACAGTTGCTCCTGTAATGTGCATAATGAAGACAAGTGTGCCACCAAACTGACTCAGAGGCGTAAATTTTTAAGGTTGGACACTTGTGATGGTTTAAAATCACCAAAACAAAAAAGAGAAGAATAAAAGAAAGCATTTCTGAGAGAAAAGCAGGGCACCAAGTAAAAACTAACACAGGGGAAAATAAGCAAACTCCACATTCAGCTGATGACACATAATGCTGGGATTTCTTATCCGGTTATGTTCACACCATAGATGCTGAAATGACATAATGACCAGCTAGCTGTTGATAAACAAGTCAAAAAGCCATTGTAAATTACACATGAGCTCCATAAATCTTGGACGTCACTGTCAAATGGCGTATTACCAGAGGGCATGGGAGGCATGCTTTTACGCATGCATGTGATGATTCATGATAACATGAACAAGGTCGTAAGTTCTACTGCACACTTTATTTCAGCACAGGACATTAAAAATGAGAAATAACACACAGTTTTATAAGCAGTTGGCTTCTATGATTTTATTATAAAGTTCAAAAGAAAAACTGATATAGTTAACTAGTCCCAAGTTACTTTAAAGAAACCACTTTACATCATTTAGGCTTTTGTCACATTTGAATAGTAGGGGGATGAAGTTGCATTTTGGGCCTATAGCTTCATATTCAGACTTTAGATCCCATTTTAGACTCAGTTATAGCTAGAACTTCAGTACAACTGTTGGATTATAGTGGGCAAACATTTTGATGAGTGGGGTAAAATAAGCAGCATCATCTGCATAGTTTCTATGTTATGTAACTCAGATTTAGTCCAACTTGCTTTTTTGTAATCCTGGTATATGATGTTTTGTTCTACTGGTCTTTTGTCATCTTATGTTATCTGGACCAGTCAGCACATCATACAAGGTACTGTCAGTCTGGGAGATGTAACTCTGATGAAACAGGAAAAATTCCTGACAGCACATCAACACATTTATAAACACAAATGTAAGAATTATGTGATCCCAAAACACAAACATTCAATGCAAATGCAGCATTTATCTTCATATTACAACAGTCTCCCCAGCGTGACATCAAAGGTGACAGAGCCGTTGGTAAATAATGAAAGAGCTGATTTCCAAAAAAGCAGTACATCTATGGAGACAGCGCATCTCAAGTATCCCATTCCTGCATACCACCATCGTTTACTTTGTATCTTTGCCTGTCTTGGTTCCCACATACAAGTAATACATCCCATTGTTGAAAAATAGTTAATTTTACACTTGCTACACGTTATCAGAGAATAGTCTTAGACCTTCTGGTGCTGTCAAATTGTTTCTGTTCAAGATTAAACAAGAAAGTTACCATCATAGAGTTTGTATTCCACATTTGAAAAGGTATTTTCTGCTCAACATAAGAAATACTGAGTACTTCAAACTTCGTTTACTCTCAAATATTATTATTTTTTGCTCTATATTTTTCTTACATTTTTTTCTCTCCCAGATTCTTGCATTGAATAAAAAAACAAATCTAACGTCAAATCTTGCCATTATATTCCTTGCGGTTATTTTTCCATTAGTATCTGTTGAAACAGGAACTTTTCTTTTATATTCACATTGCTGTGATTCATAAGTCTAACTAAAAGCTGCAAGAGAAACACACTGAGTCACCATAGCTTTTAGGTTTTTCCTTATTTCACCAATTAGTCCACTGAAAAACAGACCTTTACCTGGTCTGTTGTTTTTCTTGTGAGAAGCACTAAAATGAATAGTTTCTGCAGTCAAACAATGCAAGAAAAACACATATCTCAGTGTGGATTAAAAATTACTGATGGATAAAAGAGGCGCTAATATCAGGCATAATCTATCATACAGAAATAGGGATAATTTAATTCCTTTCTGTCTAGACTGACCAGGATTTATATGTTCACTGTAATTCCTTTGTTGTGAAAATATGCTGTATATCCAAAGAGAAGTAATGAGTCCATCTGAATATTGAAGAATTAATCCCAACACATGAAAGATGTTTGACTGTTCAGTGAGGCAGAAGTCTGCACCAGTGTGTTTACAGCATGATAATCTGGAGTCGGCATCTTGATTGTGTACTGGCTGAACATCAGCAACCGTGCCGTGCCTGCTGGGCTACATGCCAATTACACCTCGTCTCTTATCAGACTGAACTGCTGCAAAGCCGGCCTAATAACAGGAACATGTGCAGTGTGGTCGCCAAAGAAAGAATCCCCACGCCCACAAAAAAAGGGCCCCAGTAGAAAGTACTTTAATCTTGTTTCTCAGTAATCTCTGCTGGGTAACAACATGGGGCTCAAGTAGAATTGGGTTAAGTTCAGTTTAAGTGATGCTGATCACTATTAAAGAGATGATTTTCTGAGTTTTTCATTTTGATAATAGCAATGACAACTGCTCTTTCACAATGCTCCGGAGGGTATTCCAGCTTTCGATGTTGGCAAATAGTCTTTTTTAAAAGACTGCAAGAACACAAACCCTGAAGAGGAACTTGAAGTAACTCTACAACATATCAAGCAACAATAAGGTTCTTTATTTATTTAAGGTTTCTTTTTCTTTTCTTTTTGTGTGTGTGTGTGTGTGTGTGTGTGTTTGCTTAAAGCTATCAAACTCTGACCCTTCACTTAGATCTAGTATCTATTTGCCTGTACCAAATACCCCAAAGTATGTGCATAAATCCATATAATAAACAGTTACTGTTGTTATGAGCAGTGCAGGTAAACCCAAAAGGAAAATGATCTAAAGTGCCAACAGGAACTGCCTGAACAGACAAAATAACCAAAAGCTAATCATTGCTAAGTATAAGTATCAGTTTCGTTCTGTAAACTTGTCAAATGTAAATGTCTGTATGTCTAACCTTGGATGAGCCAGCTTGAAACTTGAATTTCCCCTCGGGGATAAATAAAGTATCTTTGATTTGATTTGATTTGATTCTCTTGCCGGTTAGCATTTTATTTTACATTTAATTTGTTGTTGCCATGTTTTCTCAAGTTGCCAAGTATCAACTCCTCACAGTGATGTCGTGAGCTTCTGACAAGCAGTTTAATTCTTTTAGTTAATATTAGGAAAATACAAAGAATACTTGAAAAAAACAGAAATACTGGAGATCATGGCAATAATGATAGATTGATTGTTTGTATTGTTTGTAGACCAATTGCTCTTGTGGCAAGGTTTCATTCAAAAAGACCTGATTCTCTAAAAATAATCACAAACACACTAAGGAATGATGTTAGAGAGTAAACTTTTATCACCACAGTTAATCTATTAAAATTACAAGAAAGATATTTAGGACATTTTTGCTTCTTTATAAAGTGTAACTTGTGCCTTTATTTTGATGCTCAAGAACCTGAAAAGTCATGACAAGGCTCCACCATTGACTTAAAATTGCCCTGACTTCTATGGTCCTGGTTTGTTATTTTGAACAATCATGCACCACAAACACACAAATAAGTGTTGAGACCTTGTGGTTATTTCACATATTTCTTTGAGATCAGATTGATTTCCAAAATACTGTTTTACACTGACTTTGGCAATCCTGAAACTTTCCAGACACGTACACAAGACTTTATGAGACTATAAAGTCTGTGTAAAATTAACATATGTGTTAATTTTACCTGTTTGAAAAAAAAAACCCCACAAGTGACAGGCAATTTCATTGCAATTTCCTTCTTTTAGGTTGAGTTTTAAATTGTCTGCTGGAGTGACCAATGTGAACACCCTTCAACTAAAGGCCTTTTTAGATCTTCTGATGTGGTTTTCAGTGTAGAAAATTACTTCCCGCCCTCCATTTGCACTTCATGCTAAAGTAACAAAGGGACGTAACATAATCTCCAAACATATTTTCCAGAACATTCAAATCCAGTAAGTGTGTGTTGATAAAGGTTACTGCTTCATGGCCTTGCCTGCAGGCTCATGCTGCTTTCCAATAATTCACTGTCTTTCAGATTTATGTAGCACAGGCTACAGACTTGATTCTTTTTTAGATTCTTCAGCTCGTCTGAATACTATGTGTGAAAACAAAACTACACACGGAAAGTAGCTTCACTGAGATAGCAAGTACATGGAGCTGTTGAGAATTAATTCCTTCCAGAAAACACGAGTTTAAAGTACTCTGGAGGTGCGTAACTCATTTGGGCAGATGCAATCAGCCATTCAGTGATATGGATGCTATCTTTGAGTTGGATTAAGTCTCAACACTCCTGGTGGAGCAACCGTCACAATTTTATGCACTAAGTCTGCGTCAAACATCACTGAGATCCACTTCTGGTTTAATTACTGAGATTATGTACACTTGCACACTAAACACTGTGATCTTGAGAGCAACAATGGATTTGGCTATGCTTCAGGTCCGGTATCATTACAATGCTGCAAAAAGATCAACGTGGCTGCAAAGCTGCATAAAAGCAGTAAAAACTGCTGAGGACACTGGGGATAGTGATTCACCTTTAAATGACTCCCAGCAACCTTATTAAAAGCGCCCCACAGTGAATGAGCAGTAATTTCTAATACAACCCCAGCGGGCTGAGAGTTTGATTAATTAAATATTGAGGAGCGCTACACCATATCCAGAACAGATGTTCTTTGAGTCATGTGATTCCTTACAACCAAGACTTTTATCAACACCACCTGAAGCAGGAAGAAAAGACCAAGACCTCAACCAACCATCATCATCCACCATAAAGCTCCACTTTATATATATATATATATATATATATATATATATATATATATATATGGTCATGTTTCCATAAAAGGGTGTAAAAGTTTGCCAAATGTGTGTACATAAGGTTGAGGTGAGACATTTTTCTTCATCCCAGTTACCTTGAGTGCACACTCAATGGGCTCAAAGTATTTGTATATGAATATTACAGAGACAAAGAGAGAGGCAGCTCCTCCTGAGCTCGCTGCTTCGCCTTGCCACAATGGGGAACGATAAATGATACTTTCCTACGCCTGTGTTTAAAGTGGGATTGCCTTTCATTTTCTGCTGGGACGTTGCCAGGAAAAATTCTCACTGTGGGGTTTAATGCTCTAAGATATAAGCCCAAACATGTTTATTTATTTTTTCAATTCAAAGAGAACCTTTTCCCCCCTCCTGTTTCTATAATCTCCCTCTCTGTCATTAACTTTATGGGAATTTCCATGGCGTTTTCTACTAACGAGTGATTGTGTGGGATGGACTACCATATGCAAGGGTGTGATGTGTTCAGTGGAAAGAGTTTTTCCTTTCAACATGTTTTTTTTCTTTCAACTTTACTAGTGATGACACAGGAACATCTGGATACCACCCCTTATGAGTAACACTACAAAGATTTAGAAAACTTAAACAAGCATTCGTGATCATCACAATATGTAATGTTAACTATCAGTTTCAATGAATCTCAACTACTGGGACCAGTTTCATGGGAGTTTTATTTTTGGTAGGGATTCCAAAGAAAAACAAAAGCATAAATCTGTAATTGATTCATCCAATTACACTTTTATCTTTGATCATTTGGCACCTGATGATTTTAATTGTCACCACTTTGCAAGAGGAATTTGTGCCCATTCTTGCTGACATCAAGATTTCATCGGATAACACTGTGTATTTCCTGTTGTCTGATTCTCCCCCTTCATCACGTGCCGTGTATTTTCAATGGGAGACAGATCTGGGCTGCAGGCAGGCCTGTTAGGCATGTACACAAACTGTGTCAGTGGAGTCACAGTGTTAGAAGTAGAACAAGGCCAGTCATTGTCCTGCTGAAATAACCACAGACCTCACAGAATAAGAGGTCGCCTTGATGGAAGCATGTCTCTCCAAAATACAAATATACAGCACTACATCAGCTTTACTTTACCGGCATATGCAAGTGACCTACGTTGTACTGATTCACCTCTCCAGCATCACATACGCTGCTTTTGTGCCTTCAGCTGATAACAACCTTTCTTGTCATTCTCATCTTTGTCATGTAGAGTCAGACGTCGGTTTTCTTCCCAAAAGCAGCTGAAACATGGACTCAGCTGACCGCAGAACATGTATGCACTGTCTGTCCATGTGAGATGAAGTACAGGTCAGAAAACTTGGCTCACGTCTGCAAAGAATTCATACACAGCTTATTTAGTTCTAGGTTGTATTTTGGATGCAGTTGCAAAATCTGGAAGGTGGAAATGGTCTTCTGATTGTTTGATCATTGAAGCATGACTGTTTGTGATCAGTGCCGCCTGAGGACTCAAAGGTCTCAGGCATCCAGCAACGGTTTGTATCCTTGGTCTTTCTGGAAGTGATTTCCTTTGTTTATCTGTTAAAAAAAAAAAAAAGCTTGAAAGAAATTAAACTACAGGTTTAAGTTTTTCAAACATTTTTTAAACTTTTCCAAAACAATAGGATTTGTTCATGATCTGTCTTCATTTTTTAAGCTAAATGTAAAATAATATGTTAAATAAAATAACAACTAATCCATTCAAATAGTGTGTCACAGTAAAATGTGCAAGATTTCCATATAAACTGTATTTAAGGTATTAAAACAAAGTCCTTGACTTCCATTGTGTATGTAAACACAGAGAAAAATGCTATAAGTGATCATTTCTTTACTGACACAGATGATTTATTGTTGTTATATGTATGGATGACAAAAGGATTAGAACCCTTGTGAAAAGCAGTCAGCTGGAAGGGAAATTTGTTCTTCAGTCAGTGAGAAGACCATTAGGCGGGAGGGTGCGTTGTGTTTCTTTAAAAGACATACATCTATCAACATTTTTCCAAAATATTTATGCAAATGTAGCATTACCCTAAATGAGGCAGATTTTTTTCTTTTCTTTTATTTTAACTGTCCTGTCCAGTGCGTGTGTGTATGAGCACTAGGTATAAAGAATTTAGAAGAAATGTGTGTGTTTATATAAAAGAGGCGTATATATAAAAGTTTATCCACGTGTTCATGGGGACTTAGCAAAGCCTCAAACAGGACAGATTTCAGTGACGCTCTGGTAAGAAGGTGTACATGTTCATCAGGCTGACGACAAAATTAACTTTTTGATTCCTTTAAAATGGCAGCTTAATCATTTTTTGCCCTTTCCAATAGGGGACCACCAATGACGATCACTACGAGAAAACTTCTGGGTAAAACACCATAAGATCACAGTCGAGGCCAGAGCAATGGCTGAGCAACTCTCACAATCACTAATGTGGAAAATGCCAAAACAGGGGCAGGCTCTCTCCATGGTGCAGAATCTTTTATTAACACCTCCCTTCCTAACATCTAAAACTTGCCTAAAGGCTGTTATACACTAAACCGATGTGACAAACCAGCTCAGCTGGGAGGTCCCCCGCTGGGTCTCCTCACATCATCAGCATCCAAACAAACAAAATGGCACAAAGGTGACTTTTAAATGGTGGCCAGGAGGTTTATTCCACGCCTACAGAGAAAGAACAAAGCTTTCCAGAGCAGAAGGGGTCGTAGTGTGTGTATCTTACAATAAAGATAACTAAAAGACCACATAGATGTAATATTATTTTTACTAAATAGCCATAAAAGCTTGTTTGCAGAAATGAAGAGAAAAACAGAAGAGATTGTTTGTAGCAAACTAAATTAGTTCTTAGCTTTTCGTCACAGCCTGCTTTCGGTTTGTCTCATGTTGATGCCTTCCTGTACTGCAGCCAACATGTGCCAAACAAGCTAACGATGCCTTATGTGAAAGAGGGCTAAAGGCTAAAGCCAATGTTTCCAATGGATCTCACCTCCTTAGCAAGAACATTAGATAAAGATTCCATGACAATTGGTCTCACAGTGTTTCTATTAATATGAGCCATTGTCTGCACACCTTGTGTAAATGTGTATGTAATGGAAATCCATTTATGTGTTCAGCAAGTCAGCTATAAATATGTTTTTGTAATTTGTTATAAGTTGTATGTGAAGACACTAGGTTGCTGATGTCTGTGCTTGTGTGTTATAATACTTGAAGGAAGTTTACATATTTTTTTACTGTGTATGTGCTGTGTGCTGAACTTCATATGACCACTCTTTTTCACTTTGTGAAAGTGTAATGAAATTAATTAGTTTAATTGAGGTAATAGTTTTCACAGTGCTTCTGATCTGCCACTGGTTCCTGCACATCCCAGATGTAAACACATCACTTCTTCATTTAATTGATGCCGAGGGCTCCTACACATTTTCTGTTTCTGCCTGAGTAGGTTCTAAAAGAGTACCTGGTAGTACTCGCTTATGGAAAATCCTACAAGCCTGTTTATAGTCAAGTAGGTAAAGGTAGAAAAGAACCAATAGGGAGCTTTCTCACCATTACTACATGTTGAAGCAGCTGATAAAGAGATTACTACAGTCTAATAAGGGTAGCAGGAATTGTATATTGAGAAGTTTAGTTGTGGTTATTACTTCAGCATATGGATTTCTTTCCAGAATTAAATGAAAATCTTTATGCAAAACTAGATAAAGATTCCGAAAGCTTGATGTACCAATTTATGATTAAAGGTACGTTATCATTACCGACTCAATTTTTTCTACACATTCTTCTTTTGTTTTTAATTCTAATTCATTGTTTCCCCCTAAAATGTGGAATGTAATTTAAAAAAGTTTCTCTTGCCTTTTGTCTAATATGTCTCCAAGCATCATCCAACTCTTCCTCTGCTCCTCCATGCATGCCTGTGCACCAAATGGGTTACTGTGGCCCCTGAACCCTTAAGTGTGAAAGGAGATATCTCCAGTCAGCCAACAGCAGGGAGCTCGCAGGGCAGCTGGCCGCTGCTTTAACACTGTCGGCAAAGCAGTTAAACAGAGGGAAGAAAAGGAGGGAGACAAGGATATGAAAATATCATCAGAGGACTGGAAAGCAGCTTCAGCTCTCCCAGTCCCAATGTAAATACTGCTCATACTGAAGCACACACACACACACACACATAAACACATTAAGACTTCTGGCATCTGTGTGGGAGAGAGATCAGCTACAGATCAACCACAGAGCTTGGCTCTCCCCCACTGTCTGTCCTCATCCTGCAGCGCTGCAGAGGTGAAACCCTCAGCTTGTTGATTTTGGAGGCTTTGTGATTACTTCTGAATACTTCGTTCAAGTAGACCATTACAGAAGAAAAAATATATATATATATACTGGGAGTAATAGGAGTAATACTGCACAACTGTATTTGATGGCAATCAGCACACAGTGTCAATATTGTCTTTCTCTATCTGAAGTTTCTCCATATGTGTGCGAGAAAAGCATTCCAGATGCTATTAATCCAAACCAAACCATTTATCTGAAATATGACAAACCTGATTAGTTGCAGCGCAGCCAGACCCCTCTTTTTTTTCTTTTTTTTTAAGCTTTTAGTTCACAGCAAAAATTGCTGTTTTGATGGAAACCTCAGTCTGGGTGGCACAAATCCCTTGTCAAATGTAACCATTTTAACCTCGCTTTGTGCAAGTCCACACACTTACACACATGCCAGGAATGCAGTATTTACAAGTCAGTTTAGTCAAACCCAAATCAACACAATAAATTCCTATCTTCATCAAAGGGTGGTAATTCTTCATATTTCCAAGCCGTAAAAGTGGAAGTGGAAGTGTGGATCTAAAGCTGGTGAGGATTATTTCACAACCACATTTGCTAATATTCTAATTCAACTCGTTCTTTACTTTTTCTGACAAAGTTTGGATTTTAGCATTTTCTACTTCATTCATTCAAGACTGAAATGTGTTTTAGATCCACTAGCCTAATACTTTATGAAATCAAAATCATTACCTGTTATAGGAACATTTTAAATGGACATTTAGATACACCTCAAACTTTCCTGCCACTGCTGCTGGGAGATAGTAGACAAAACTGAGATAAAAATAAAAATGCTTTTTTATTTCACAAACATCACAAAGACAACTGGATTAAATTTAAGATAATGAACCCTTGCAGCTGTGTTTTTAGGATGACAAAGTGAACGCACGGAAAGTCTACAGGAGACTGAAATGACAAGACCAGGGTGTCTATTTCACAGGGTTTGCCTCGAGGAATGCAAACAGCTTCTTGGCTGGACCAGTCAAGAAAGTTGCAATGAATTTTAGAGTCACAGAAAAAAATGAATACTTTGGTTTTTACTCAGTTTTATTTTTTTAGTTTATTTTCTGTATTAAATTAAAGTTTAGGACGATAACAGAAAAAGGCCAACACTTATCCCTTTGAACAATGAATGACAAAAAATGACCACAAATTGTCTTTTGTGGGGTAAAAACATCCATTGATACTGACGCTATAGGAGGGCAGCCATCTGCTTCAGCTCAATGGGGATACACACAGGTGTTTAAAACAACAAATGCTGGTCAGAATGATCCCAGTTGCCGATCAGAAACATGCTGCCCTGCAGCCAGACATGTCTGAAGAAAGCTACTAAAAGAGAAAATATATACAAGCTGGTTGGAGAGACTGAAAGGAGCTGATTCTGCAGGAAAGGAGTCTTACTAAGAGCTCTGCCTCCGACTTTACTTTTAGAAACTTCAGGAACCACTGCACTGTCTGCACTGTGAATTGCTCTGTAGTGATGGAAAATTTCTGAGATTTCTAAAATGGAGCTTGGTCATTAACAGCTTTGTATGTGAAAAGGATTTAACATAAAGCCAGTGAAGAAAGGCTAAGATTATGATTAGATAGTATGTTGCACAAGTTCTTAGGCGCTTGTTACCCTCTAATCTAATCTAATCTTTGTCTGAATTTAGAAGGAGTAAATTGTAGGTAATCCAGTCCTCTATGTACACAAGATTTGTAGATTAACAGATTTGTTTAATCTGGTTTTAGTGACACATATAGCTGAGTGTCATCTGCATAGCAATTAAACTTTTCACAGTTTTTTTTACTTTGATGCCAATGGCAAACAAGAATGTTGTGTATCTCCATCCTTGGATGACTTCATGACCAACACTGCTAAATTTTGTCAAATGTCTTCATGCATAAACTGAGATTTAAAATGGTTTGGTGTGTTTTTCATTTTAATCCTGTGAAACATTATCATCAATATTATTAAATACAGCACTGACATCTTACAGGAAACGTTTTTTAAATTAGCAGCTATGAGATGATTGTCTGTTTTATATGCAAATGGTGACATAATTCATTTGCAACATTTTCTCCAAGAATTTTGGAAAATATGGGAAAAATTGGACTTCCATTAATCTAAGTCTGGCAAAATATATTAACAAGTCTATTTGGGATGAAGCCTAGGTTTAGGCCTATATGTTAGCGTTAGATTAAGACAGAACATACAGATAAAATGTGTTATTTACAAGATATCACATATGTAACTCAGATGTTTCCTTATTTTGAAGGCTCAGACAATCATTAAGTACAATTTGGTTCATACAAACCTCCGTTTGTATCTTCCACCATTATCAATTATATATGATTGATAACAGATGGAATTATATTTGCTTATAGGTCAGTTTTTTTATACACAACAAGATGAAAATGACATGTTGTCACAAACTGATTCTTAACTTGTGTTTTTACACTGACAGGGAAAATAGTTTGACTAAAAGGCATAGTTGAGTGATAACCATAGCTTGAATTGTTTATGAAAGAACGATCAAAT
Organism: Telmatherina bonti; assembly: GCF_933228915.1. Taxonomy (NCBI): domain Eukaryota; kingdom Metazoa; phylum Chordata; class Actinopteri; order Atheriniformes; family Telmatherinidae; genus Telmatherina; species Telmatherina bonti. The sequence continues at coordinate 22,600,748 of NC_136627.1, read as the reverse complement.
TTACTGACATTTGTAGTTGAGTCAAATGTTTAAACGGACTACAGTGTTGAGGTTGTCATCAAAACATACATCAGCATCAAAATCATCTTCTGTCATTTATTTATATGTACTTAGAGTTAAATAATACAAGACTAAACATGCACAATGTCACACATGTTGAACAAATGCCCCCCTTTTCTGACTCATTGTCATTCTAAAACCAGTGACACAGAGATAGATAACCTGCCACTAATCATTGTGGAGCAACGTGCTGGTTAATCATAAACACACTTTGTACATTATAGCTTGTGTCTGTGTTTGATATCTGTTTTAGTCAGTGCAGGCAAGCGGCCACATGAAGCAGCTGAACTTTGGACTGCTGCTGTGTGTGTTTCTGACGCGACTGCAACAAGCAGGCACATCATTTTAAAAAACAGCATTAAAACTGTTGTTGCTGCAGTTTATCGCTGCGACAAATGGAAAGTAAAGCAAGATTATAAAATTTGCAAACACTCAAGAATGGATTAAATCATTAAATTCAGGCGAAAAGTTAGAGAAATAAGACATGCATTTTAAAACTGACTCTTGGCCCAAAACTCCATCTGTTTGAAAGCCCTAACTGAGATGTAGCTGGTGAATGCTTGAGATGCACTCCATCACAAAGGGGTGTGTTTGCCTGACCTCTACTACTCAAATCTATTAGGATCCAGGGCCCAGCTTGGTTTGCCAGTCCCACCTAACAATGTTTGTTCTGCTTTATGACCCCTCTGTTTGCTTTCCTCTTCACTGGAGCGACCACCTCTGGGTCCCAGCAGCGCAACACATGGAGCCTCCGATCTGGGACTCAGCCCACCCAGAATGCAGTGCATCAGTTAATAAATATAACAGCCAAGATGTCACACACGCAAGCATACATACATATGCAGCAGCGTTTGTTTCTAGTGAATCTGAGATCTCACTCCAGGTGGGCTTTTTTTTTTTTCTATCTGTGTAGGCTGCTCCCACTTTGTGTGTGTCATACTTTCCTTGAGGACATGGTCAAATTAAATAACACAGAAGAGAAGAATAAAAGGAACAACTGTGTTCTTTTTCTCGTGCTGCTGAAACCCGTGGAGAAAAAAAAACCACACTGTTTTGTCATTGCAGCCAATAATTATCAGACAGATTATTCCAGAACAGTTTGCCACTGAGTTCATTCATACAAGAGTTTGCAGAGGAATTAGTGGGAGCACAAAGCAGCGGGTGCACACAGACAACGTTCATAACTCTTACACTGTCAAATAATTTAGAGGGGAAATAGCAGTCAGTGAAGGATCCCAGCTTTGGTTGACAGCCTGAGGTGCTATTTTTCACTCAAATTGCGTAATCCAATTTGGATGCAATCAAGCCACAATCATGTCTGAAATGCAAAGAAGCTCATTCTGAAGAATTTATCTGTCAGCTCTACACATGTGCCAAAAAAAAAACACATTTTTGGGATAAATTACTTGCATTTTCTATATCTAAACCTAACAAAACATCTCATATAAATAGCATTAATGAAATGAAAAATACTTTATTAATCCCCAAAGGGAAATTCAGTATTTATAGTATATAATAATTTATTTGAGGAGGTCTTGTTCCAGAGGCTGATGGCTGCTGGCAGGAATGATCTTCTGTATCTCTGTACATTAATAATTGTTTCGAAGAGATTTGTGTTTATACATAATAGATATAAATTTGCTTACCCCAAGCTGCAAGTGCTGGTACTAGTTTGCCCATGCCTTCTGTTTATCTACATGGTATGAACAACACCCACAAAGCTATGATTTACAAATCCTCACAGCACCTTTCTTATGATTGTTGGGGGGTATTATTAGCCTACTTGCTGGCGTGCCGGAGGATCACATGAGGTCTTTAGGGGGGATGGGCAGAGTTTTCAGAGGGTGGTATGGCTTTAAGAGTTTACTATCAACACCACACTCGCTCACTCTCTCACACTCGTGCGCGCACACTGCACAAAGTTTGGAGGCCGGCCCAGAAGTGGGATACCAAAGCGATAGGAAGTGACGGGGTTGCATGAATTTCACAAGGAGGAGGGAAAAGAGGGAGAAAAAAAAAAGAATATCAACACAAAGCAGAATGAGAAGCAACGTGCCATCATCGGACTGTCCGCTGTAGAGGGAGGGAACTAACAGCAGCACCGGAGAGACAGACTTTGAATTGAAGTAGGTTGCCAGAAGTGAAAAGCAGAGATTTTAGGAAAGGGTTATGGCCGTGTGACTGTCCATGACTTGTGCTTGCAGTTCTGTGAAGTTGTGGCACACACGGTACCATATGGAGCAGTGACCTGTGGACTACAACTCCCCACTTTCTATATGTGGGGTAGGGGGGGTGGGCATTTAAGGGGGAAAAAAAAGTCCAAGAACACAGCTGAATTTGGGGATATGAACGCGGATCTTCGGATTTCGCTTCGATTATTTACTCTGTCGGATTCGGTTTTGCGTCTTCGGGGATGTTGGCGAGTTTCCTCTCTGCGGCTTCAGTTCGGATACTGACCCGTCTGTGCGTCCTGGTGCTGCTGGTCGCTGTGGGACTCGGCTCAGAGCTGCGGGTCCGGGTCCGACTCGCCGACGGACTGGTGACCGAGGAGGTTTTGGAAGCTGACAGTGAGAGAGACTCGATATCACTCGAATTCAAGCAAGGAGATGGGACGCTCATCACGTTTGTGGCGGATTTCAAACAGGTGAGAAGTGCTGATGGTTTCAGGTAAACGTCCTCTGCTCAAGCAGCTGAAGAAGTGCTTCACCTGAGCCAGAACTTGTCACAACCCAGTGGAGTTTATGGTTCCCAAATTACAGACTGGGATCCTGGAAGTCTCCAGGAGGCCCCCTAGTAAAACAATAAATGTGGTCTTTAATAGCACATTAAAAATTTAATACAGTATCCATTCTTTGGGATATAAAGGTAACTCTAGGGTTATGTGATGTGATGATAATGTTTTTGATTTATGATATTTTCTTGAAGGATTAAAAAAAAAAAAAAAACCAGTTGTAAGTTTTGGAAACACTCATTTAATTCTAACTTTAGAGGAATTTTACTTCATTAGGCTCCAGTCGGCACAATCAGAAACTGTGAGTAAACTTCTACTTGTAAACTTTTTTCCATGACACATTTCACCACATTGTCTCATGATATCAGCCCCAAATTTGTCCAGGCTGAAATTAGTCAGCAACCCTGGACTCTTGCTCTAACCTACTGTCTTATGTTGCTCCTTAGACATGCGTACCCACAGACCCCAATTGGCCTCACACACTGGAGCTTGTGGGTCCAGCCCAGAGCTTGATCATAAGTGGCCAAAATTAGCATTCTTCTAAAAACGGACTAGTAGATCAAGTGTCCTTCCCTGGCCATATTTGCAACTATGATGTCTACTCTGAATTACATGTTAGCCCTGGGAGGATTTTTACAACTGCTTTGCGTAAATGAGGAGGGGCAGGTGAAAGGTGCACAGAGCAAAGGCATGTGTCTGTGATGGTTGCTGTCACACAGAAGCTGATGGGTTGGCGAGATGTGAAGGGGGAGATTTACCAGGATTAAGTGGGCATGTCTGACCTTTTTGATCTGCACGTCTGGTTCACCAACCAAAACAGCTAATTTAGAGTTGAAAGAGAAGAGGCCGTCACCCCCAATCATCAGTGACACGCCAACAGAAAAAGACATAAACTGATCTGTGAGCTGGAAGAGTTTTCTTGGCGCTGCTGCATCCCTTTGCGTACGCATGCGTGTGCGTGAGCGCTCACACAAACATCTGCACATGTGGTTTTGTTAAAGCTTCATAGATCATTTTCCTTTTCCGCCAGCTGATTTATCTGTTCCAGTTGTAGGTCAGACTCGTTGCCCCTGTCGCTGCATCTTAGTCTTTGTCCCTTTCTCTGGCTCCTCCTGCATGTGGTTTCCATTCAGCTTTTTGTGCAGTATCTTTATGATTTATGGAAAGTTGGACGAGCTGCCACTTCCCACTGCCATGAATATACAGTCGAGATGAATGTAATGCACGAAGGAGAGTGTTTAAACAGGAACACAATGATGGAGTTACAGTGATGCCTCGCAGCCAGACTGTCATGGATATACTGAACAGGTTCATGTACTCTGTGAAAGAATAATCCTTCTTTATGCACTATGAATGCATTGAACAGACAAGCATGAATGATTGGAATCATTTCTAAAACGGTTCTTGAAAAATATCCTGCAGACAGCAGCCTTTTTTTCCTCTTTGTGAATACGTGGCAAAAAAAGCAGTACATGTTAGAGTCATTAGATGGTGGTGGACTGGTCTCTGGGATGTGAGAGGGAGATGCAGTCAACCTTATCCAAGCAATGAATCACTGTGAGAATCAGTACAGTACAGTAGCTTCAGGAGGGCTGTGTTAGCTCTGAAGGTATGGAGACATATGGAAGAGATGATGTGGCCTTGCCAGCTCACAACACCTCTGCTTCCTCTTAAATAAATCTTAGCATGTAGATAACACAGTTTTAAGCTCAACCCACTGAGGAAGTGTCATTTTTTTATGATTTGTATAAAATAAGCCTCAGGGAAAGGTGCTGATTATCTTCCTGCTTTCATTATGGTTGAATGTAATAGTTTACAATACCTTTTCAGTACTTTCTCCTCTGATGAATTGAAGTGACTTTATGAAATTGATATCTAAATGATTCAAATAAATACCAGCAATTGCATTTCAGTTGCATTTGATGGGGAGCATAATGTTAAAGTGTTTAGCAGCAGGAGACATGCTGTTGAAGCTTGTGTTGGAAAATTTCCTAACTGCCAATTCAGTGCAGATCTGCTCATTTTCCTTTAGTTACTACTACTGCAACAAATTATGGTTTAGCAGTCTGAAACCTTGAGCTGCACATAAACCATGTCTCACAGATGAATCTAAGGGGAATGTCTCACATATTTGAAGGGCTGTTTTTAGTCTTTCCAGATGTATACACTTTGTCAGAGGAGCTAATCACCGTGTACTATGTCTTGCTTTCATGTCCAACGAGTGAGTTTGATCAATGCAAGAATTTGAGTGACTTCATGAGACTCTTGGCTGGGTTAACGCATCTAGACGTTTTTGTTTCTGGGATTCGATAATGCACATCAGGTTATGTGCACCTTGGCCTTTACAGAATATGAATTTGGTTATTATTTTAATGTTTATGTTCAAGTAAGAAAACTTCATCAAAAAATCTCTGGACACAGAAAATTTGGTTTGAGAAGGTTTTGGAAATATTACAAACTTTCCACCCACACTAATGTTTGCACTGGCGTTCCACTTCTGCGGGTGGAACATTCTGTGGTTTTCACCCAAAAAAAGCAGAAATATTGGGAAAATACTTAAATTTTGTCTTCTGAAGATGGATGATCCATTCAAGCTGTTGTTGAGTAACGATCACATCAGAGATTTCAGTGCTTAGTAAATCCATAGCAGTTCAGACTTTGAGTGACTTCTGTTGGGCTGATGGGTTCAAAGGATCAACAGTTGACCCGAGGCCATTTGATAACATCTCAGATTGACATGTAAGATAGTTCTGGATTTGGTAAACAATGGCAGTGTGATGTGAGTGCATCAACCCTTTAATTAATTCTTACAAAATGCATATTGTGTTTCAGGCTTAGGTTGTGTTGCCCTCAGGTCACTTCACTGCAGTGTATATACTGATAGTCTTTTGAAGCATGGAGGCTTTATGGGCACGCCCAACACTAAGCTTGCTGAGTTGGAGAGCTGTCACACACCCTCACGTCAAGCAGAAAGTTGTTGGTTGCCTTTCCATGTGTCCTGTTGAGATGGACAGAGCGATCAATTTTGCCAGACACACTGTTTTTTATTCCTCTAGCAGTCTTTAAAACTGCTTGGATATAATTTGGATTTGGTTTGACCTTTCTAAGCTCTTAAGCACACACTCTGTTGTGTCAAAGGTCTGATGTTGACGTTATATTGTTTTTTTTTATCTTGAATGTAGGAAATGCCACTGTTTGACAAGAAGCAACTGCCAGTGTTTTTTCCCTGATTTCGGGAACGTCGTATCACTTGCAAGTCAGTACAATTACTTTTCCTTTCTCTTGGCTGCCACACCTTGCCTCTTACTCAACTTCCAGTTTGTCACTTGTACTAACTTGTAAAGTCCTCTCTTCATGCAAGTGTCACCCGTGGAGGAAATGCCTTTGATTCAGACATACGGTTTTTCATGAGAAAGTCTCCTGCAGGGCTTTTTGAAAAGGTGGTGGTGAGTCATCAGTGAGTCACCAAAGTCATCCAGGGGTTAAAATTTCTACAGGGATCGTCATTGTTGGTTTTGTTTTCAATGCTTCATGGGTAATGGTGACATAAAATGTAGTTACACCATTTGGCATAAGCTGTTTAAGGTAGCTAAATGCCTTGTCCCCTGAATGGTCAACTTCAAGTGAACCAAATACAGGAGGAGGGCGACAAAGCAAAGGGCATTGTGGGTAACCACAACAAAGATATTTGAGCTTGTGGGATGATAGGCGTCTCTTGCCAGGAGAAACGACTCACGGTCAGATGTGGAACAATTTGGTAAAAGTTCTGATAGAAATCTGATCAAACCAGCCTAGGATCGAATGCAGCTCTGTGTTTTTCTTCCCTCTGGTGGAGAGGTAAACACATTTTTTAGGAATGCATTCACATCAGGATAGTCCACTTGACTCGGTCCGATTGGGGAATCGGCTCAGTTGTAGGGGCATGTATCCATGCGGACCAAGATCGCGTTCACACTGCACTTTGGTCAAGCGCGCCAAACTTTTACAGTAGTATATCCCCATTCCCACCAAATCCTCATTCCCACCAAAGGTGGCGCTGCACTAGTATTTAGCAAAGGAGAGCACAAGACCTGCGTGAAAAAGAAAACTGTTTCCTCCTCCTTGAGAGGGAAACATGGAGATTAAAGTATCGCTGTGTTTTTGTTTTGTTTTTTTTTAGTCTTATGCAAGTATACTGCAGAAATACACTGCAACAACAGGTGCAGAATAAACAACATATAAG
>NC_136627.1:22548735-22588735 GCF_933228915.1 Telmatherina bonti | reverse complement strand
GAATAGCCAAGGAGAATGCCTTCCTTTCCATGGCCTCCAGTGTTTTGATTGTCCATTCATTGCCTCTGTTTACTAATTGGTTAGTTCTTTGGGCAGCCAGGTGTGACCAGCCCTAAATGTGACTCCACATTCCTTCCTTTGGAGTGTCTGTATTTAGCTTCAACTCAAGCATTTCTTAGCTCAGCGGCTTTTTTCCTGTTCTTTTTGTCTGTGTGTCTCTTGACTGTCTCCCGAACTGATCTTTAATCCCTGCCCACACCTGCGCTTTTTGACTGGCTCCCCCTTTTTTACTCCAAGCCAAATACCCCCTCATCACCAAACAAGATAAATCCATATGTTGTTTTTAAAGGGCAGGGGCAGCCACTGGGGTTGGCATGGGAACTTAAGCATAAACATAACATTTGATGATTTCTGTTTTTACACACAGAAAACAGTTGGGTCAACCAGAGGGTTGTGTGATGCTGAAACTGGATCATTTATACACCACATCATCTCAATAGGATTCAACTCTAATGACCTGGTTTAAAAAAAAAAAAAAAAAAAAAAACATTCTTGACCCACACTGATCCCAAATGACTCATCAGTGTGGATGACCAGCAGTCGTCCACAGCCAGCCATCAGCTTTATCATCTGACAGGGTCTTAGAGGGGATTTGAAAACAGGAAGAACTCCCCACACAGGGGGCGGCTACCAACACACTGTGTGTCCTTGCACATCGTGCCTTTGTGTATGTTGAAAATATCCACTCTTGGCTTTGTAACACCACCAGAGAGGCTGTGTCTGCGTTTTAGTAGTTTTAGCTCACTTAAATATATAAAATCTCTGCTTTGCTGTCACTGTTAAGCTTCATCCAGCTCTCGTTTCACAGCCAGTGAACTGGGAATGAACTAGAGAGGCTGCGTTTGGCTCGCTGGGTTACAGTGACAGAGAATGTTCACTGTAAATGGCACCCTGTGAGTGTGTGAATAGGCTTTTGTGCACCTCTTAAATAATCTGGCCCACCAAAGGTAACCACCAGTGAAACAAGCCCTTACTCACTCGCACTCTCTCCTGTTTACCAGGTCTCAGTATGTCCCACTAGTCACACTGCATGAATACTGGCTTGTGTTTGGCTGTTGGCCAGAGGTAGTTTGTCTGCAAATCCACTGAATCCCGGGTGTAAGAGGGCAATATTATAGAATCTGTACTTGTGCACAATATTTATAGCCATGCTGACATTTATGCAACACTGGTTGAGGGAAGAAAAAACTTGAGGTTAAGCTGCCCTTGGATCACGGCATTGCTTCTTTTTTTTTTTTAAAGAGTTTAAAGTGTCCATACCTGCTAATTTTCTCTCAAATTTGACTGCAGGCCTTTGATTTCAGTAAGCCAGAGGAAATGCAGCCATTTTTCTAATGTAGTCTTCACCTCCTCAAGGACGAGTCATACTCTTCTCTTTCTCCTACTCACTTTCAAGCCTTAGAAGGCTACTGTACCATGATGTCTTCACTTTGAATTACTGGTGCAAATGGGTGTTTAATTATAAATTGACTGGATGGCGTGGAAAGTAATGGACTTGACTGAATCTGTACATACTGTAGGCACAGATAAAATGTCTTTTTTTTGCAACATAAACCATGACCTGACCACCTTCTGCTTTCACAGAAAACTCCTGCCTTTATCAGACTAATTTATCCTGTCCTCTTCTCTCCTCTCCTCTGCAGTTTTTGTGAAGCCCTGACTTCAAAAGCACCCAACTAGAAGAGTTTTAGAAGTAGCTGTTGTTTGATCGGACTGGTTGGTACCAGCTTTCTTCTGGTGTCTGAATATTTCCATGTTATTTCATCAACAGGTGCAACACCTCCCTTAATCACAGCGCTGCACATTTTAAGCACTTGCTGTGTTTTCTTTAATCATTCCTCTAAGTGTGTCTACACACAAATGAGTCAGCATGTTGGTCTGCCGGCAGGAAGACGTGAACCTACTCTTGAGAAGCTTGAGAGTTTACTCAAACGGTTGAATCCGGCAGCTTCTGTCTGGATGGATGGTTTGGAGATGATGTCACTTTTATTCATCTGTTTGTTTTTAGATCCAGACTTGACTGTTATTTCAGCAACTCCGAGCTAAGAAATCTAAGAAATTAGATCTTCTTTGATTGATTTGAATCAGAATTCATTTGCGTGCTTATAATATCCCAAATAAAGCAGACCTTTTGAACAAGCCAGATTGGAATAAAAAAGGCTGGTGTGAGTGTGTGAATATCTACTGGTGTTACTGGAGACTCTTTTTGCAGCACATTTGCAGGGAACTGAAGCCATTCCTGACTGAAATCTGGAAAATGGAAACTGGAAAATATGTCCACATTTGAATACTAACAGCATTGGGTCCCTTTTAATTGACAAAAGCTCACAGAGTTTAGCTCTAATGAGAGGTGATGCAACATAGTTGTAAACAAAGTTCTTCCATGGAAAATGGTCTTCTTTACCTTCAGAATGTAAAAACCCAACTGTAAACTGGATTATTTCTTGACAGACTGCAGGAGCTGCGCATAACTCTAGGTAGTTACTACACCCGAGGCACAAACACTCCCTTGAAACAACAGATTGTTGTACTTATGCTGGTTTTTATGGGCTAAACAAACATGATATAACATGCTGTCGGTTTTAGCTGGCTCCTCCTGTTTCCAATCTTATTGTTAAGGAAAGCAAATTGTCTGCTTTCCTTAACATTATGATGCCTGCATCTGCCATAAAAGCAGATGAGTGGTATTGACTTTTCTCATTGCACTTTACAAAAAATAAATCAATTGATTTTTTTTTTTTTTTTTTTCTTTTTTTTTTTTTAAGAACCTCCTTTAGATATTACTATTGTACAGAGATAATTTGATTTGGAGACATCTATAAAAGTTGCTGCCGCAGTCAGCACTCTGGCCTGGCCTTTGCACCATGGCAAAAAACAATCATTAATCAGAAGAGGAGGAGATCTCTGAGTCACTTCCAAAGAGGCAGGGTTGGTAGAGCTACTCTGCTTCTCTGTAATTACCCAGAGAGCCCTGGGGCAAATCCATGTGGCTGACACAAATGTGTTCCCTCTTCTTTCTGCCTTTGTGTACACACACACACATATAAACGCACACACTCTATAGCAGCGCCATGTGTCTGCAATATGGGAGGTCTTGAAATCGTGGCCTTTACGTCTCCCCACATTTGAAGTTCCTCGCCCATCTCTGTGTCAGCATCGTACTCCCCCTTTCTTCTGTCTCCCTGTTCACTGTGATATATGGATTTCTGGCACCCCCCCCCCCCCCCCCCCCCAACCCTTCACCTTGCCTCAACATTCTCTTTAATCATTTCAGTTTTTGTCTTATTATCTCCGTGTGGAAGCAGCTGAGGTGTCTCATTTCCAGCGCCTGCCTTTCTGTTTCTGTGACTCTCATGTTCTCTGAAACCCTGAGCTCTTCACAGCAATATATAATCAATATTTTCTCTGTAGTTTTCTTACCAAAGGTCAAATGCTATTGCATGGTTAACTTGTGTAATACCGTTGCTTGTATTGTGTGCCTGCCAAAAACCTCTTTCACAAACAAAAGTGGCTCAAGAGCGAAGAACCGGTGATCATGCAAAGCAGTCCATTAAGATCTACAGAGCCTGAACGCATGTGAGGCAGGATGTATTGCTTTCTTGTCAGGATGTACTTCTTTTTTGTTCTTCTTCTCCTTGCTGTACAGGAAGTTGGAGCATAGAGCTTAAGGAGAACTCTGAGGGGTTATCTCTGGGCTGTTTATTTGTCCCAGAGTGCCTCTAGTCAGTGCAGGGGCTGAAAGCCTTCAAACTGCTACTTCTCAGCAGCCTCTTTGCTTCAGACTGGTGTGTGAAAAGTGGAGGAGGGGTGTGTGGGACTATGTGAGTCTGTGCCGAAGCCAAAGTGGGGGGTGGGTGTCTGATGAATAGGAAGACAGGTCTGCTGGTCTGGCTCTCCCCACTGTTGGGGAGCTTCCCATCATGCTTTGCACCCCCCCCCCCCCCCCCCCCCCCCCCCCGCCTTCACAGAACTCTTTCTGGCCTTGGGTTTGGTGCCAGATCTCTCATACATGTGCCAACAGAAACAGTTTTTGTAAATTCCCTCTATTAGATTTTTCCTTTTAATATAGTCCGTGCCTGACTTTTGGGGCATGTGTGAACATTTAAGTTTGTTGAAAACAGACCCGAAGTTTTCATTTGACAGTGCAAATAAGCAGAGCATGAGCGGAGCCATGTTGTCCAGGAGTACAGACCTTAAAAAGTATCAACAAACTGTCAGATGAGTCTTTATGGATACAGCGAACTGCTCTTTGAGCAGACAGTTCTTTGAACTCTGCACATTGAATTACTTAATGTCTGGAAGAGTGCTCCATTAAGTACTGCAGTGGAGGGAATATTGGTTCTAATCTGTATGAGCTGCACATATAAACAGTAAATTATTACGGCCTTACCTCAAACACCACTTCAATATCCTCCAGGAACCATCTGTTTATCTATTCAGGCAGTCTTCTTTCCTTTCTGGCCTCTTGCAGGATGTGAAGATATTCCGAGCGCTGATTCTGGGCGAGCTGGAAAGAGGGCAGAACCAGTACCAAGCCTTGTGCTTCATTTCTCGCCTCAACCGCAATGAGATCATCCCCAGTGAATCCATGGCTCGACTCAGACAGGTACGACACAGCAGATCGCGCTGACTGCAAAGCTATTGCTTTCTACTTTTTGAGATTAATTTGGTTTAGAAAATGTATCTTGTTGGGAGAAAATATGTTGCTTTGTCAAGCCATAGCATTGGGACAAGCGGAACAAAAGAAGAATACAAATCTTTCCATATGATTGCTTTACTGGTACTCTGCTCATGTTCATGTGTGTTGTGCACTTCACAGTCAGGCCAAAAACAGACATACACTTGTATATGGATGATTTGTGTTAAGTTTTCTGCTGTACAACCCAAAGATTCTCAGCAGGATCATTTTATGGATTCTGAAGTGGCCAATGGAAGTGAAAAACCGTACCATACTTCCTGAAATACAGTTTCACTGCCTGACGAGTCCTGGCATTGCGACCTCAGAAATGCTTGTGCATTTACTAAAGAAAAGTGTATTAATTAAAAAGTCTGAGCATATTTTGTGCACATAATGTTCCTAAACATTGACCTGACTAACTGAAAAAAAAAAAGGACCCATGGGATTCATACAAAGATTCAAATCTTGCACAAAATTTAGACAAAAGGACACCCCACCCCCACCCACTACCCAAACTTTATCAGGGCATATTTTCTTGTGTGCAATCTTACAATTGAATGCATCTTAGATAACACCTTATCAGCAAATGTAAACAAAATTCCAACATACTATGCAAGATAATATTTCTCCTGATATAAATAAAAAACTCGGGAGTGTCCCTGCTACATTTATTTGTAAAAGCAGAAATGCACTCTGCTATACAATATGGATACTCTATTAGATTCCCAGATACATTGGGAATTTCTCCATTTTTGGGCCACACACTGTGGCCATTTATTGTAGAGTTTAATAGTTTAATGTGTGTATATATATATATATATATATATATATATATATATATATATATATATATATATATATATATATATATATATATAGGCTCTATTTCACAATAAAGCAATCCTTAAAAAGATTCCTGGATCCAAATGTTGATTGAGAGCGCCCCAAAATTGAACTGAATCTAGTTTAGACTAAGACCCATTCTCAGAAAAAAAAATCATAAAAATCCATCCTGTAGTTTTTGTACAAAGTTGCTAACAAACAGACAGACAGACAAATAGTGGCAAAAACGTGACCTCTGCTACATTCTTGGAGGTTAAAACAAAAAAGTTCAAGACGTCAATATAACATAAAGATTCCACATTTTCCCCACATATATTCTGAAGTCAAGTTCATTGCATTTTGTAAATTAAACAAGGATTTTCTATTTTATTCTCTTGGTTATTTGCAGTATTTTCTGATTATCTATTATAGTATCTATATAATCATTATACTCAATAAAGAAGCACAAGTTTTGAAAGTGGCTTAAAAAAATGTCTTGTTGCACATAATCAGCGAGGTGTGAGTCTCATTCAACTCCAATCTTCTGTTTTTTTCCCCATTCATAACTTTTGCACCTGTTGTGCCCTGACGCCAAATGAAATTACAGAGAATTTATGATGTTTTCCCAGAAAAATCCACAAGCTATTCGCTTGGCAGAGGAGCGGAGAGGACTGGAGCAGCTGACAATGAACGTGGCAGTAAACTTCAGCCGAGCCTGGCAACTTAGCTCACATATCCACAACATGTGTAGCGAAGCTCGGGAGGCTATTTACACCAGGGGGGCAGATGTCAAATACTGGATGGACAAAGGTAGTTTACTGTTTCTTATATAAACATGAATGTAACTGTTGTGTTCAGGATCTTTAGATTATTTCTGTACGCTTAATCTCTGATGTAACTCTCTTTACTTCTGCCTTCCATGTTTCTATGACCTTCACACAGTTTTCCTCCTCATTTCAGCCAAACAACCCCAGGTATTTCCTCGTGTTTGTGTTTACGGATGCTATATAACTATTATTGAGATTTAATTTTCCTCCCCTTTTTGATAACTTTCCACTTTTACGATGCAAAAATTTGGACTGAAAACACTGAAGACTTATTTAACCATTTTTTTTTTTTAAGAGGCTGTTTGCAGTAGATCCAGATTCCTTATAGCGACAAAAACCCGACTATTTAGGCTGAGGAGAATCCAGATGACAGCACTTTTGTCCACCGACAGCTTTGTTACAAAGAAAACAATGTTGATGGTCATAGTTCACCAAGCACCCTCATCTGCAGAGGGAATCGAAGCACCATCTTCTTAGCATAACAAAGCTCCCGTTTTACTGCACCATCTCCCCTCTTTATTAAGCCAGTTTGTTTGTCCTCTCCAGCTCAATATGGTTTTTAATTGAGTGAAATCAGAAAAGGAGTGGTTCGCATAACTGGAGGGGTGGCATGCATTTGTTTCAAAGGCCACAAGCTCTGATGATGATGCTTGTGTTTGTCTTCCAGGAGTGGACGGCTCTGTATTTGAAGTCCTGCCCCAAACAACAGAGGTGCCCAGCATTCAGGCCTGTCATACAACTAAAGACTTGTGGCAGCCATGTCTCTGTACATACAGCCTGCGTCTGGAGTGGTACCCGTGTCTCTTGAAGTACTGCCGCAGTCGGGACACCTTGGGCAAAGGCTCCACCTACAAGTGTGGCATAAAGAGCTGCAGCAAGGGATACCATTTCACATATTATGTGTCACAGAAACAGCTCTGTCTTTGGGATGAGGAAACCTAGCATTTTGATCTGGATGGTTAAGAAAATGTGCTTATTTTTTTTCCTCCCCAGCCGAGCTAGTGCTTTCCCACCCATGCTATTCAAAGTAAATGCAGTAACACTGGACCTTGGTTTGAATGAGAGTGAAGGTAATTCTGAGATCCAGATGTGCATAATGGAGCAGAAACGTATCCAGGTTTCAAGGAAGGACAGAAACTTCAGAACGGCAAACTCTACAACTTTTTGGGGAAATAAAGAAGACACACATTATTGTAAGCTTCAAGCAGAATTTGCCTTTGCTGTTCGTGCCTCTTTTTTTGGTGAATGTTTTGGAGCAAATGACACATGACGACAACAAGTGCACAAAGCTGGACAGTGCATTCTGGTTACTGAACCACCAGCAGAGGAACAAGAGAATCCCACTCTTTGTCAGAGGAGTTACAGAGACAATCTTCCATCCTGGTGAAAGAAAAAAAGGATGGTGGATTTCATTTTCTCATGCAGCTCTGTGAAAAACTGTACATAACCAGCTAAACACCTGTTTTTAGCGACATAAACGGACTCACAAAGACAATACCTTTCAGTGCTGGCTTTATTTATTTTGATCGCAAAGTATATTATAAAAGGCTGGTTTTGTATATGTTCAGAAAAGCCTAATCAGGTTTCTTTCTTTTTTCTTTTTTTTTTTTTTTTTTTTTTTTTTGCATTAAACTAGCTCCTAAGGCCACCTCTCTAAACCACAGGTCCTCATAACATAATGTATTTAAGCTCAGTTAAGTACATATGAACCTCTTGGATTTTTAGATGCTGTTTCTCATCTTCATGTCATTATTCAAGGTGACCAAGATTTTGTTAATGCGTCACATAAATAAATGGCTTTATTTTTGTATTTAGTAGGGCAGTTCTGGTCAGATTTAGCCACCTAATACCCGTAAGGGATACCGCATGCCTGCAACTTGAGTTTAATATACCAAATAAATTATAATCAAACAAAATATTTTCCAACTAAGGGCTTAAAGTTTTAGTCTGTAGAAACTCTTCAGTGAGGTGTTTTCTCTGTCTCACCATAAATTCCATGAAGCCATTTTAGGGATCTATACTGCCATCTTGTGGTTGATCATTGTACTAGTTTCTTCTTCTGTTTCATTTTTGTTTTTTTCTGTTTGTATCCCAGAAATCTTGAATCTTGTTTAGAGAAGATTTTTTTTCAGTTCAAGTTAACTCTTAAGTTCTTACAATGTACGCATCTCAAATCCCTATTCTTGTTATGCGTAATTCAAGGCGCACTCGTTGAACTTATGGGACCAATTTAAGCTTCCTCTCTCTAGAGTAACAGGTTGAAGTAGACTTTTGAATTACCTCTTTATTTTTTCGCCTTTACCGTGACACAGACATTTCATGTTCTATTTTTATGTGTTTGTATGTCTAGCTGACTAAAAGCCAAATAAGTGAAATATTTCCATTTGTGGCCTTTTGTAATGATCAAGTGCCTTAACATTTCCACTGATCTTGTTGCTATGTAATAGACTAAGTTGTTAAACATGTTTTTTAACGAAAGAGTTTTAAATATGATGAATAAAGTCATTATAAAGAAAAAAAACGAAGCAATTTAGGTCATGTACTTTATTAAAGACCCATTTTACATGAATTGTTTCAATAAAGTTTTTCTTTGCACTGCACATGAAGTTGTACAATCATTTGGAGTATGTTTGGAGGCATTTATGACATTTAATCAAAAGTGTTGTGGAAAAAACGTCTGTCAATGATGGGGAGTCTGGTTCTGAAGTAAAAAACAAAGTTTATTGAACAGAAAATTAGAATAATACAAATTGCAATTTGGAGAGATGTCTCAGAGGCTTGACGGGGCGGAAATTCTGAAAATGCTCTCAGGAGTTCTTGACTAAACCATCCCTTTACCCTCGCATAAGGGTGTTGCCTGCCCTAAATCTATGTCGTTCTAAACAAGAAGAGTTTGTGATTAGCTGTACTGTAACACTCTTCAAAGGAAGAGTGTTCTAGTAAATCAGATCCCTATCTGGATGTAGATATCTCAGAGCCTCTACATATTATCTTCGTCAGTAAGGGTAGATAAGCAGATACTGTGTAACTAATCGCAAGTTCTTAGGTTCAGCATGATCTCTTCAGACCTACACAACAACCATCAGAAATGAATATGTGCCAAGAATTATAAAATATATAAAAAATCTAGGAACATAAAATTTCCACAACAGCATTTAGAGAAAAAAGGTAGAAGATAAAGATAGGGAGCAAGACTTACCCAATAAAGTGTCTTCCGAGAACCTTGATATGATTTTTTTCATGTATCCATCAATTCAGTTTCTACACCCTCTCAATTCATAGTAACAGAGATGGGATATCTATCCAGCTGCTGATTTTTATTTATAATGCTAAAGTGCAGCTTGACTGTGTACATTTGAAAAATATATATTTTTACTGATCCTTGTCCTGTATTTATAATTTAATTAAAAGTAAATTGTGCAAAATATGTCTTTTTTTTTCTTCTTCTAAAGGAGGACGCCTGTAGTTTCTGTAACTGACCACACGGTGTCACCTTTGTCCCAAAAAGATACAAGGTTGCACAGCGTAGTAAAGATAGTAACAATGATGGATGCATGCTTTCAGAACAAATATTTGATTAGCCTATCTTTACGATATAGCGTTGGACAATATGATTAACCCGTATTTGTTATTGTGATAGAAGCTGAGCGATAAATTTTTTCCCCGCAGCCTAGCATCAAATAGGACAGACGCAATCAAATGATGCTGAAAGAAGCTGTTGTTGCCACCAGCGCAGTATAAAGGACAACAAATAGCAGCTTTTCTGTCACTAGTCACTACCTCTGCTGAGGACATAGATGTAAGATGTAAACGGATTAAAAAAAGGGCTTCACGCTTCCTGTCAAGGTAATATTTTATTGCATTTGTGAATGTGTTAATATTTCCAAAGAGAGCTTTGAGACCGCTGCAACGTTAGCTTGCTAAGGGTTAGCCCGCTATCAGATGCAGCCACATTGGTTGTAACGTTGTTGTGACAGCTTTTTTATTTATTTATTTTTATTATAACTGGTCATAATGTTTTACTGCTTTTTTCAATCTGTTTACACCAGATATCCCCAGTTTCTTTATCTGTTAATCAAAGGTAAGAAACAACTTTTCTTTTCTTTTTTTTTGCAGGTTGTCATGGAAACCTTAAAACTTATTTTAAAAAAATTAGAATAAATTCAAACTTAGGTTCATTTATAGTTTAAGTAATTACAAAGTAAAAAGTAAAAACATGATGTTTTGGGACTTGTGTTTGGATATGTTTTTTTATTTATTTTTTTAATTATTTTATTACATGCTGCCAATACCTCTCACTTAATGTAATAAAGATCATTTATGGAAAGGACAGAAATAATACTACTACTTATAATATTCTGACTTCCTAATTATTGATATAATTGCTGATATTACTGAGCATATTTAACAAGGTAACAAGTTTATTTCTGCATTGATTTATGGTGCCTTTAAAGGACACTGTTGAAACAGCTTACTCCCATGGGAACCTGTCTGAGGCCCAGCACCCAATAACCTCTCATCCAGTTGTGAAATTAGCTTCAAGTCTTTGAGGGTCAACTGCACATCTTGTTCCTGTCCTTAGAGGGTGGTTCTCTCTGTCTGCACGGTCTCACCTCCTAGTACAAACGTCACAGCAGAAGAAGAGACGTCCCCCTCACCCCACCAGACCCTCAGCCAGTCAACTGTAGTACTATTATAGTTCAAGCAAAGGCTAATTGTTGGTCACTCACAAAGAGTGCACAGTCCAAGTGTTTGGATGGTATTTCTGTCTCTTTCTACTGTAAGCGATATTACGCAGCAATATGTGCCTCCTTGCACTTTTTCTGTCAGCCTCGAATGAGCGTTGATGCCTTAGTTTAGCTTCTTTAGTTGTAATTGCTTTCAAGTGGCTGTTTTTGTTTGTTTTGTTTTCAGAAGTAAACATGGCACTGCTTGTAGTTTGTGCACTCCTGTGCCTGTCCTTCTGGGTATCTTTCTACTTCTTCTTGTGTAAAGTAAACCGGTCCAGGAGCTATGAATGGAACTGTCGCCTGGTCACGCTGGTGCACGGCATCCTGGCAGTTTGCATCACAACATACATAGGCTATGTGGATGGACCCTGGCCTTTCACGTATCCAGGTATGACACCAATGCTTTGTTGGACATTATCAAAATGCAACTTTTTTTTTTTTTTTTTTTACTTACCTTAAAAAAAATTAAGAAAAAAATTAAATATACCAAAAAAAAAGAAAAAAAAAATTCTGTCTCATTGTTCTTTTGTGAATCAGTTGTTTTATTTTTCAGTTAAAATTATGACTGCATTTTAGTTAATCAATAGAAAAAGTATTTTGCCCAAAAATAACTAACTGATTGACAGATCAGTTGTTTCATCTTACTTGAAACAGCTGTAAAAAGTTGTTTTTAAGTTGTAGTAAAATAAATTATGTGTAACTGGAATAAACAATAATTACAGAAAGTTCATAGTAGTTTGTTTTTTACTTACACATTATTATTAATGATTGCTTCTTTTACAGTGATAAATTGTTTTGTCACAGTGGCCGTGAAATCGTGCTGCTGTGAAGTGCTAAAAATAAACTTAAGTCTCTGTTTCTGTTTGTGGATTCCAGGCACTAAGAACACACCTCTGCAGATGAGTGCCATGGTGTTGAGCTTGGGGTATTTTATTTTTGATATGGCCTGGTGTGTGTACTTCCGCACAGAGGGAGCCGTTATGCTAGCCCACCACACCATGAGCATCCTGGGAATCCTGTTGACCCTGTGGCTGGGGGAGTCTGGCATTGAATCCTGTGCAGTACTGTTTGGCAGTGAAATCACCAACCCCCTCCTGCAGGCACGCTGGTTCCTCAAGCAGACAGGACATTACGACACTCTGCTGGGGGACATTGTGGACATCCTGTTTGTGTTGCTGTTTGTGGTGATGCGAATTTTCGTGGGAGGCACAATGCTGTACTGTGAGCTGATCTCTCCAAGGCCCAGATTCTTTATCAAGTGTGGAGGAGTGGCGATGTATGCGCTATCCTGGGTCTTTACGGTGGACATTGTTCGATTTGCCATGCGGAAGTATAAGAGCTGGCACAAAGAGCAGAAAAACCACCATCACATTGTGGCCGCTAACGGTCATGAAGGGAAGGTAGACTGATTGATTTCCTTCAGAAACTAAAAACGCAATCAGCAGTTTGTCTGTGTTTTTTCTTTTCAAATACTCTATGGATAGTACAATAAAAATCAACTTTCTCATTTTAACTTAAGGTTTAAAAGGATTTTTATATGCCATGTTATTTGTCTGTTAAGCTTAAAACTTGTGCATTTTTGAAAACTTTACTGTGTGCGCAGTTGTTGCACCTAAAAACACCAGAATATTACTTATAAGGTGCAGCTAACAAACAACACTGATGTCGTTTACGTCACCAAAAACCAAAGCACTTTCTAAAGACACACGTTGCTTTCAGCTGCAGTGAACTGTGGCCTAGTCATGTGCGGTGGTGCTGCTCCAAAGAGTTCACTACTTGGAAAGAGACTGTTTACATATCAGGCCTGGGGTGCCTGTGAAACATTTTTAATCATAGCAAAAAAATATTGGACTGGATTTTCTAGTGGCACTTCCATTTTGTTTAATTTTATTTTATTTTTTTTATTCTTATGCATGACCAACTTCGAGCAGATTTGAAAGGTTAACTCAGGGAAGGGCAGGAATATAAGAAAGCTAAAGTGGGATACAGAAACACGTCATATGTTTAATGACTTTTTAATGGAAGCCTTTTACCTGCTGCGTGAATTGTTTTAGCAGAAGTTGCCCCAAAACAACAGATTTTAGTTCTCTTGTGTAAATGGATATAATTTAAGCGAAAAAAAACAAAACAAAACATTGTCCAACATTCAGTGCTCTGACTTTACTGTCCATTTTGATATTCACATAAACAGTCGCTATCTTGAAACACTTGTTGAAATGCTACCAGTTTTGAACTTTTTCATTTCGAGTGTCTGGTGACTTGAGTGTCATTCGGATTTGTTTGAGTTTCACTGAGACTGTCCAATAGTATTAACGGTTGAGAATGATAAAACGCTGCTTCCTTTGTTAAAACCATCCTTATTTTCTGAGACAAACAGCTTGTGTCAGCCTTCACATTTAGTGTGAATAAAATGCTTGAGCCTACAGCATCATCCATTGCCAGCAAAGCCACCTTTGTCACCTTTGTCAGCTTTGTCATTGGTCACTTTTTGCAGATACATTTTTACTGCCGTGTGTTAAAATGTGAACATTTCTTTATGATTTTGTAAAGCTATGTCCCTCTGCGTCTTCAGCTGTCAAGAGATAGAGGTGCATAGGTTTTTATTGCCATAACTGACTTAAAAGACTGCACGTGTGAAAGTGTAGATAAAATATGCCTACTGTGTGGCTTGCAGGGGGGGAAGAACATCAGCCTCCTGATAGTCATATAGTTTTACTTCTTGGTTTTGATTCTGCCAATGATTGGTCGCTGTAATAATACACAATTATATCAAAGCTTTGGTTTAATATCCTGGTTTGTGGGTTATTTAATAATTATTGTGACTTAACATCACTTTCGTCACTTTAGTTGCAAAAAAAACCCAAATATTCCCTGTCTGCACAGTAGTATCATTTACAAATGTTCTTGTACTGCATGAAGGTTTATCAAAAGCCACACACACACAAGGTAGTGAAGACTCAAACAGGGCACAGTTTAGGAAACACTGCTTTCAGCATATGCAAAAAAATAAAAATAAATGCGTAGTATAACTTATTTTGTTCTTAAAAAAAACAAAGAAAGAAAATAGTCCATCTCCACTGCAAGTGTAAAAGATGCCTTCCTCCAAAAACACCTGGGATGCTTTATCAACACCTTCACATGTGCAGCTGATGATAGCACTTAGGCTCCATGATGTATGAGTACTGTTTACCTCACTGCCACTGTTAAAAAAAATCTGTGTGCATAAAAGAATATAAAACTTGTGGGTGCCTTGGTTATATGAATGTTTGTTTTGTTTTTTTTCTAAAAACCCTTTAACTCCCAAATATGTTCCATAGAAACACTTTTGTTTTGGGGTTTCCTTTTTTTCCTTTGTAATTTCTATTTATAACAAAGTGAAATAAATTAAACAGAAACACAGACTGTTGTTATGATGTTTTTAAAAAAGAATGATTAAAAACTAATGGATTTCTTGCCTTGTCTCAGTGTCAGGTACTGAGACTGAAGTTGCAGAAACTGTCCACATGATGGTGTCATATCCATTGTATATGAGTGATCAGGAGGGAAACATTTAAAATTACATTTCACTCTTTTGTTTGGGTTTATTTCCATTTTCAGCATAAAGTCAACAGAGTTTTGTTTATTTTTAATGTATTTAAATATGAAAGTGCAGTATTACTTAATGCCAGCTGCCACTAGCAAAGTAAGACCGTTTAGCCTTTTAAGAGAAAAAATACATCTAAATGCAAAATTATAAGGGCAAGATTAAGAGAGATTTGTTGTGGCACAGGAAAATTGTAGCAATATCCACCTCCATAATGATAAGAAATGTTAGATTTAGATGTCCCCCTTATTTTAAAAAGCATACGAAACAGGAATCCACATTAATATGAATAACAAGGGTAAAACAATAACAGAAATAGTGAATATTAATTGAACTGACCACATATCCAGAATATGTGTGCTTGTGCAATGTTTTACAAACAGTTTGAAAATAAAGCCTCAAAATTTACTAAAGCATCACTATCATACCCGTTCTGTCTCTTCCACTCAGTCAGAGAAACAGACACTGATATTTGATTGTCTTTCAGGTTTTAACTTTGGGCAATCTGAGGATGGTTAAACAAAACATTTGCTTCTTTCATTTGTGCTTAAGGACTAGACTGTATACAACGACCACAGTGGCTGTTCTGATCCCAAACCAACCAAACCACAAGCAGAGAGCCTTTTTAAACCATGAAGAAATCAGGCAAGTTAATACAATTATTCATTTAATCTCTTAAAGAAGATACCTCCTTATTGGAAAATACTTAAGATTGGTTTCCCTACCATGGAAACGCAAACAGTCAAGCAATATATTCTCAAGCGATTGAAGCTCAAATAATAGACGTTTCTATTTTCACCTATTGTTTAGTATTAACAAGAGAAGGTTGTTAAAAATGCCAATCATAATATAACATACTAAAACAACAGAATGACAGCTCTCAAACCTTTTAAGAAACTGAAATTCAAGTAGTTGAATCTACCAGATAACTGTAAAACTAACAAATGAATTTGCAAAATTGTTGCTAATTATTTATCTGTAAATTTATTCACTAATAGATGTAAGACAGACTTTACACTCAAATATCACTTAACTGATTAACTTATTCATTTTTTGCTTTATAAGCATATATTGGGGTTAAATAGGAGTTTATTAAATATCAATAAGCAGTGTCCCTTGAAAGACTTTTAGCAAACAGATAATGAGGACTCCAAGCAAGAATCACTCAATATATGTCATCAAAAAAATTTAAAAGAAAAAAGAAGGGAAATAAAGAAACATGGATTCTGCAATAGCTATGCAGTTGCTTTAGTTTTTGCTGCAAATGTTTTAAACCCGAAGCATTTTATGCCTTACGCTATTTTAATTAATTGAACTAATTCAATATTTTTAAGCCTAAAATATCCAACATGTATATTTGATACAAAGTTTCTGAGACATTTTGCACCTGCATCATTAAAAATTTGCTTAAATTCCTGTTAAACATTATCTAATACTGACATTGATATCTGCTCCTACTGGATACCAAGAGGCACAATACTGTAATCATTTTATATATCATGGTAATATCACCCCAAAAAACTCATTTTTGGTTACAGTTTGTTAACGAGCCAAATAAAGACCTCATAAATAGGAAAATGGACCTTTCTTTTTAAAAAAAAAAAATTAATGGGCTTTAAATGGTTTAATGTTTCCAATCTATAATAATAATAATAATAATAATAATAATAATAATAATAATAATAATAATAATAATAATAACAACACACATTGAAAATTTAAGTGTACATGTCCTTAAAGTCATAGTAGGTTGTTATCAGTAATATACTATAATCATATGAACATGTTTCAGATCTGACAATGACATTTAAGATAAGCCTTCTTTTTATTCACAGCTTAATGTCTGCTGCTGTAAGAGTACACCAAGGAAAACTGCACAGCAGTAGCGGTGGTAGTACTGTTGTAATTATTTTGTGAAGTTTTACAGCAGCGTACCCGAACAATATGCTGAAAGTAAATTTTCCCATCTCCCAGTCCCGGCGGAAGTGGTTAGTGGAAGCGCTACTGGACACCCAACTGGTAGTCTGGGCGTTGCTAGCAGCAGAAAGTGGGATATTTGGTACCTTTCCACAAGTTATGCTCTTCAACAAACAGTGTTTTTCGTCGGGAAAAACGCGCGTTTAATGCTGGCCACAAGTTTCAAGCCCCTTTGTGGGTTTTTTTGGTCGTGCTTTACAGAGGAGTGGTTGTTTTCTGTCCCGTTAGCTGGCCACGGAGCTAGCCTGCTTTCCATCCACGGGAATCTGCAGAGAAACGACTGAATTCTGGAAACATGGAGTCAGGCAACGTAGCGCTGTGCTAACCCACTCCTCTGGATTTTCTTCGCCTAAGGGGACGTGTTGAAGGACAGAACACGGAGACTGATATCAAGCCAGTTAACGTCCATGAGGTGTTGTACATATATTTTTTGGTTTGTTGGCCGGGCCATTGTTGTGAACGGGAGTTTGCTTAGTTTGCACTGAAAACAAGAGCACACGAAGCAAAGTTTTTTTTTTGCTGAAAGAGCTCATCTGTTTTGTTAGCTGGTAGCTGGAGAGATTCAACGCCTGCCAGCTTTCCCTGAGAAACGCTTTTCCAAAAACCAATCTGCTATTTTTTTTTTTTAATATATAAAAATGACCATCTAACCTGGGAATCCGACATTAGCCGCAGTTGTTTTGCTAATTTGTAACACGGTCCGTTTAAACTCGTTATTGAGCGATTCTCATGGTCACGGGAGAGTTGTCCTTACAGCCACAGACAGGCATTTCTTGGAGCAGGGAATACCAAATGGGACTAAAGGAATTCCCAGCATCTTTTAAGATCATTTAGTCACCGAGGCCATTCGGCCGACCAGAGGTGCTGGCAGACGGACTACATCGCAGGGCCACGGTGTCTGGTACATTGGATTGTTTACACGTTTCCTAACGGCGGAAAACTGGGATGTGATTGCAAAGGAATCATACAAGGAGGTCATACATGCGCCGCAAGAGTTTCCTGGTTGGAGCTGTATATTTATTATAACTGGTAATATATGATTTATTGGCGGAGTTGAATTTTATCACACGTACGACTAATACGACCGAGGCTCCGAATAATTCAAAGGTCTGCACTGAAGAATCCTTGCTGCTGTTTCATTTGGACAAACAGTACTTGTTGACAGATCACAAATATAGCATTTTTTAGTCCATTCAGTCTTTGGACGTGCCTTGCGAGGATCTAACATTGCGCCAAAGTGAGTTGATCATCAGTACAGTACAAAATCCTAGCCTACATAAGACGAATGCCAGGGAAGTACGCTCCAGGAAATCAACCCATCACACTCTGGAAAATGTTAATGGGATATAATTTGCTGCAAATCTAGAACCAGAAGCCCAATGAGTGACACACAGTCCAGCTTCACTGACAGGTATAGTATATAATGCCTTTATATTCTGCTATAACACTGTCTGCTGCACACATTCACAGACTGAGCCATCAGAGGAGTAAAACAAAACGTTCTGCAAAGGTTTATGTCAACCTAAAACACAGTCTGATGAACATCTAGTAAACATCTCTGTGTGGTGATATTCTCTGTAATAACCATGTTATTCAATTACTAAGCAGAAGACTTCAGCAGTATATGGAAACAGCTGATTTCATCATGGGTAATGTAGTTCTTTACAGGAAACTACTACTTGTCCAATGAGTGAGAATGCCTGTCACTGTATGTGTGCAAAGAAACAGTCATCTGTGATCCCTGTAAACCTTTCAACATCACTATTACCTTTAAGCCTTCAAAGCTAACCCTCTCCTACACCTATTAAAACAATCTCTGGATTTAAACTAAACCTTCGCTCCATGAAGTAATCACTTTATCCGAGGCAGCTGTCAGTTTAAAATCAAAGCTTATACCAGATGGGGTTAAATAATGTTTTATGGCCTGAAGAATAGCCTAAATACAGATAAGGATTATTGTGTACCACCCTGTTTAATTACTACTGGTGTGTGTGTGTGTGTGTGTGTGTGTGTGTGTGTGTGTGTGTATCATTAAACTTTGAATTGCAATTATTTAAGTTCCTCTGTGGTTTAGTACTGTGATGGGTTGCTGCTACTCTGTTAGTCAAACAGAAGTGAAGCTCGTGCATTACATCAAAACTTACTTCCTGAATCACATATACCTGCAAGTAGAGCAGGCCAATAGGCTGGAATGTGGTTGGTAGTTCTCAGAATAGAGGGGAGCTTATTGCACAGGTTGGGATGTGAATATCCTTATGGCTTGAGCTGGAGGCTAAAGCCCAACCCATTTTACATGACCCCCTTCCCCCACAGCAGTGATGGCAACAGTGGCTGGCACCAACTGCTATTGTATGTTTTAATGGGTGTGTGTGTGTACTGTGTATGTGCATGTTTTGTCACATAATTTTGCCAAGACACTATATGTATGACAGTATTGACTGAACAGGAAAAGATGTGTCAGTGGCTCTGATTTCAAATTTGTAGCAACAATTAAATGGCGTAGGATACACATAGCAAAATGTAAAATATAAATAAAGATACTTCTGAAAGCATTCAAGATTTCTTTTAGATTTAATAAGCTGTTATAATGGTGTGATGTTTTAGAATATGCATCCCCCCTTGTGGTTTTTCTAGTGTGTGATGGCTTAAGACAGTGCTACACAAATGTCTTGTCTAATAATATTCCCTTGAGCTTGCCCATGTGCATTGGTTTTTTGGGGTTGTTGCTCTAATAGTCATAATTTTAATCTTGCAAGTAGAGCATGAGGCAGGTCATTAGATCAGTAAACAAAGAGTGTAAAACAGTTAAAGATCAAACTGTAGGCCATACTTGGTACTGAATGTCTGTTGCACTGCAGGAATTGGTCTTGTTTAGGATGCAGATATTTTTGAGGGTGTTTTCCTTCAATATTGGTTAAAATGTCAAAATTCTGGTGTTATGTTCACATGCATTTCTGTGTCTTGGCTTTGTCTTCCTTTGTGTGTTGTGTTATGGAGGCTGTTATTTTTATTGTTGCCTTTGATGACAGAGTTCATTCCACATCTGTTGGGGTTGGGCTGCTAGCTGGTGGGTCAGTTTAGTGTGTTGTTAGGTCTTTGTCATAGAGTTCTGCTGATCTCCACGTTTTCCCACCACCCCCCTCCTGAGGCCCTCCCGGGAAGTGGTGCTGGTGACATCACTAGTAGTAAACAAAAGCATTCAGTGCAACCAAACTAGCTAACTGCTGTGTATTCCTCCACAGGTCTTGCCAGCATAGGTCAGGTATGTTCAGGGAGATTTATTTGAGTAGTCTGAGCTGTTATCTGTCTTTGAAGAAGAGTGTTAGTTTATGCCAAAATAGGGTTTTAGTTTTGCTTATAATTTGGCTTCATTAAGCCTTTTAGTTTCAACAGTGGAAAGTCAGTCAGATCTTCAAAGGGCCTCAGAGAACGTTTTATTTTTTTAATCATCAGCTGAAAAACTTAAAATATCAAATGCATCTTGCAAAGTAAAGTCTTTATATCAGCAAGGACTTACCGTAACATGAATTTAAAACTGATGTTATCCTCATTGCAGTGGTGTTTGTTTGCCCATGATAAAGTGCTTCTGACAGCTTGCTCTGCTTGTATGCATCACCTATGTTTGGCAGTCCTCCCTGATAATGCAGCATGCTTTTATTCCAACTCATCAGTCCTATTATAGAAGAGGCTGCATCAGCTGCTCTGAACTGTACATTAAAATGAGTCTGCAGAAGCA
This sequence comes from Telmatherina bonti, assembly GCF_933228915.1. Classification (NCBI taxonomy): domain Eukaryota; kingdom Metazoa; phylum Chordata; class Actinopteri; order Atheriniformes; family Telmatherinidae; genus Telmatherina; species Telmatherina bonti. Next base: position 22,568,322 of record NC_136627.1, on the reverse strand, counting down.
GTTTAAAGCTCTTGTGAAAGCTGCTAAGACTGCGTTCTCATGATGCACAAGAGTATAAGCATATACATATAGGTTACAGTAATGTATTTTTCACAAGTAAAAGGATAGCATGAAAAGTTGGGGAGAAAAACCAAGTCCAAGTTTAAAGAAACCGACAAGACTTGAGTTGAAATGCGCACCCATGTTCAACATATTAATGTTAAAAAAAAAAAAAAGTTTTTCAATGTTTTTTTCATTTAAAATGAACAAAGAGAAGCTTTGAAAAGTAAAAAGGAAGTATTTGGTACTTGGATAGTCTGTAGCATTAGATTAACGGATGAGGGAAAATTTCACTGATATCCTCCACATTAGGAACAAGCATATGGAAGCACTTTGGCATGTATGAAGCTGAACTATGATATTATGTTCATAATTCATGAAGAGAAGTCAAAGCTTCATCCCCAGTGATGCTGATAGGTTTCAATGTAGTGAGACCCCAGGACCTACAGGTGGCAATTTGAGTGGGTCCCTAGAAAATTCAAACGGTCCCTAATAGGGCCAGGCGATATGATGATATATATTGTTTGGACAAAAGAAAATGTCTATTGTTTTATATGAGACTCTATCGTTTACGCCACGATAAGGTACTTTACCACAGTATTTTACGTCAAGATGCGCTTTACAGCATGTATGCTGCAATATATAAATAAACATGGAGAAAGATGGTAGCAGATGTGTTTGAGAGCAAAATAGTTCACTAAAAGATGACCAGACAACCAAGACTGATAAGATTGTTCATAAAAGATGGGAAATTTATGTCACTTGGGTGCGGTTTGGATATAAAAGGACCAACATGGAACCGACAACAGACTAGCCCACAGTCCCAACAACAGACTCCGAAACAACCGACGGTAATTCATTTTATCACCTGCACAAGAATCAGGATAAAGAATACAGAAAAAAGAATAGTCAATGAGCAAAAGCTGCAAAAGCTATTTCAAGTGGTGGCGAAAGCGCTCATAATAAACACCAGACGCAAACGCTGCAACAGGCTTTTCCCCGTGAAATGTCATTTGACCATAGTTCCTGCAGATGGAAGGAGATCACTGCTGCCGTTGCCAAGCACATGTGACACATAACTGATTACTGACACAAAATCACACAAACAATTTTATATCGTTATGTATATCGTTATGGAGATAGATAAAATGAGCTATATCGTGATACGAGATTTTGGTCATATCGCCAACCCTAGTCCATCATATCATATCATATCATATCATATCATATCATATATCATATCATATCTCATATCATATCACATCACATCACGTCACATCATACATCACATCACGTCACATCACGTCACATCATACATCACATCATAGATCACATCATACATCACATCACATCACATCACATCACATCACATCACATCACATCACATCACATCACATCACATCACATCACATCACATCACATCACATCACAACACAACACAACACAACACAACACAACACAACACAACACAACACAACACAACACAACACAACACAACACATATCATATATCATATATCATATATCATATATCATATCATGGGCTCTGGATGCTGTGGGGCTGTCCTGGCTGACATAGGCGTGTCAGCCAGGACAGCCCCACGCGTGGACATCAGGGACAATGCCTCTCGACTGGCAGATTGGGGTGGTGGTCCCCCTTTTTAAGAAGGATGACTGGAGGGTGTGTTCCAATTACAGGGGAATCACACTCCTCAGCCTCCCTGGTAAGGTCTATTGGTCCTGGAGAGGAGGGTTTGTTGGATAGTTGAATCTTGGATTGATAAGGAGCAGTGTGGTTTTCGTCCTGGTCGCGGAACAGTGGACCAGCTGTATACCCTCTTCGGGGTCCACCAGTCTACTCCCACGTAGACTGGTGGGAGTTTGCCCACCAGTCTACGTGTGCTTTGTGGACCTGGAGAGGGTGTTCGACCGTGTCCCCAGGGGCTCCTGTGGGGAGTACTCTGGGAGTATGGGGTACCAGACCCCCTTGTTCGAGCTGTCCGATCCCTGTACGACAGGTGTCAGACCTTGGTCCGCATTGCTGGTAGTAAGTCGGATTTGTTTCCAGTGTGGGTTGGACTCCACCAAGGCTGCCCTTTATCACCGATTCTATTCATAACTTATATGGACAGAATTTCTAGCCGCAGCCGAGGTGTTGAGAGGATCCGACTTGGTGGCCTCAGAATTGGGTCTCTGCTTTGTGGATGACTTGGTTCTGTAAGCTTCATCTGGTCATGATCTCCAGCTCTCGCTTGAGCGATTTACAGCTGAGTGTGAAGTGACTGGGATGATAATCAGCATCTCCAAATCTGAGACCATGGTCCTCAGCCGGAATAGGATGGATTGCCCTCTCCGGGTCGGGAGTGAGGTCCTGCCTCAAGTGGAGGAGTTTAAATATCTCAGGGTCTTGTTCACAAGTGTTCCTACCCTCACCTATGGTCATGAGGTGTGGGTCGTGAACAAAAGAACAAGACTGCATACATGCGGCTGAAATGAATCTCCTCTGCAGGGTGGCCAGGCTCTCCCTTAGAAATAGCGTGAGGAGCTTGGTCATCGGGGAGGGGCTTAGAATAGAGCCGCTACTCCTCCCCATCGAGAGGAACCACTTGAGGTGGATCGGGCATCTGGTCAGGAGGCCTCCTGGACGCCTCCCTGGTGAGCTGGTCCGGGCACGTCCCTCTGTGAGGAGACCCCGGGGAAGAGCAGGACATGCTGGAGGGATTATATCTCTCGGCTGGCCTTAGTACAGATGCGGTACTTTCTGTAGGCTGGTCAGAGACAGGGTGGAGTGCAGAGTTAGTGGAAGCAGAAAACACAGCTGCTATTTTCTGCTGACCAGCAATAGCTTTTATCTTTTTCTTCAGTGGCATTTTCTGCGTTGTCCTTCTCCCGCTCACTCAAGCAAAACAGGATCTTGTCGGTCTTTGCATAACAGAATTAGTGTTTTCAAAGTTTTTTTAATTACTGCCACTGGGGTATGCTTTAGTTATACTGTGTGTACATAGTGTACATCTGTTTTAGATATGCAGAGGGTTGATACAGTTCTTGTCTGGTCTGCTGACAAAGTTTCTTTTGCTGGTTACTGTGGTTGTTCACAATGTATCACCTTTCATGGGAAAAAATGAGGTCCACCTCCAAGATGCATTAAACGTGAGTTTATGGCATTCTTTCAGATTTTAATGCGTCAGGGACAGAAGACGAATAACTTATTATATAGTTCAGCATGTTTGAAAGATTTAACAATATTTGTTTTTGACGCAGAATGCTGATGTTTGTATTCTTCATATGTATCAAGCTGTTGTTGTCCTGATAGTTCTTTTTAAGTCCTGTGGAAAATAACCTGAGTTTTAGTGAAGTTGGAGCGCTGTGAACCATGTAAATAAAGACAAAATACAATGGTAGGCAGATCCTTTTTAACCTTTGCTCAATTTAATACACTACAGCATAATTAATGACAACATACAACATAACTACAAGATGATTAATGGTCAAACCGATAAACTTTATTGGTTTTTGCAAAAATTCACTCATTTTGCAACATTTTCCAAAAAAGCTTTGGACAGGGGCATATTTACCACTGTGTTAAGTCATCTTTCTGTTTAACAACACTCAGTTAGGGTTTGGGAACTGAGGGCAGCAATAATTGAAGCTTTGATAGTGGAATTCTTTTCCATTCTTGGTTGATGTACTTTAGTTGCTAAATAGTCCAGGATCGCCATTGTTGCATGTTGCGCTTCATAATGCCCGCATATTTTTAGTGGTAGAAAGGTCTGGACTTTAGGCAGACCAGTTTATGAAGCCATGCTCTTACAACACAGATGCAGAACGCAGAATGTGGCTTAACTTTGTCTTGCTGAAATAAACAAGGACTTCCCTGGAAAATACTTTGTTTGGATGGCAGCACATGCTGCTCCAAAGTCTGTACTTTCAGCATTAACTGCAAATTAATCATACCATGCGCCCTAACACATTCCGGATAGTCCTTTTCCTCTTTGGCCTCGAGGACACAACGTTCATTATTTTAAAAAACAAACTGAAATGTAGAATAAATATTGGCAATGAACACAGGAGGTTGCAAAGAATTGATGAATCAAGTTGCACTAAATTGTTCTAAACAAAAGTTTCCAGTACTATCTAGATCATATACAATCCAGTACATAAAGGGCTGAAATCTTATATATTGTATACATGGGGTTTTGTACAAATACCTTGTAGTTCAATTGCTATAATTGCATAGAAGAGCCTATAACCTCATAAAGTTTTGAGAGAATTTTAAAGTTCCTTTTTGTCTGTATTGTAATTAGCACAAAGTTGAATACAAAAAGTTAATAAAACTAAAACTACAAGAATGTCACAGTATAATCAGAGGCTTTCAAAGCTTTGTAGGTTCACAATAAATCCTTCAAATTTTCAGTTTTTAAATAGATGTAGCCTAAATGTCACTCCTCATGATTTTGGCTGTGTTGACATGCAGAATGACTCTTTCGAAATGGAGTTTACATGGAGAGCTCCCAGCAGCGGTCATTGTACAGCTGCTTTGCAAAGGTGAGTAAAAAAAACTCCCATCTGCTAGAGAAACGAGACAACTTGTCCTCAACTTGTCCTCCACCTTATCTAGCCTCATTGCCTATCTATCCTCATTTGTACCTCATTGCCTTTAGATCTACATTATCATCTACACTTTATATCTACATATCTTCACACAACCAACACTACCACTAAGTGCTAGGAGTCCAGCCTGATGCCCCCTCTTTCCTTTAATTACAATGCATGAAATACCAACATGCCAGTAGTGTTTACCATAGTTTGTTGTGCCAGGAACTGCAGATTATTTTGCTTACTGTAAGACTGCAGCAGGAATGGCTCAGGCTAAATGATTTTACTGTTCAAATCAATCAAATCTGTGTCTCTATGTATAGACAGCCTTGATGCACCCACTACGGTGCTAGAGCATTAGCTATCTCTGCAGGCATATTTGAAACAGTATGTAACCATTTCCATTGTCTTCAGTTGTACAGAATAATGTATTCCAATGTGTGTTCAAAGTGGTAGCACACTGCCTCAAGTTGCCTTCACATATGTGTTGTAGGCAGTCTGTTTTTACATCATTAACAGCAGTGCAGAATGTACCAGCTGTAACTATTCATGCAGCTGTTCTCTGCTGATAGAAGTTAGTGAGCTTTAGAGCTCACTGTAGCCTCAACAGTAAATTGATAGAAAGTGTGCTGACACTGCAGGTCAGCCTTACTAATGCTTTACAGTGTACAAATATACAATTTTTTAACTCATGCTGAAGTACACAGAGGTGTTCAAATTTAGGTGCTTCATAATTTGATTAAATGACAATACAGGGTGCTACGATTGCGTATTAAGCTGCTATAGGATTTTCAGTGCACCTTTCTTCTCCATTGCAGGTTTTTATTTCTCACTCTGTGGCTACTTTTATACTACTTTATACAGCATTCGGTATCCATTATTTCAAGAAACCAATCAAATTTATCTCCACTATGTTGGATTTATTCAAACCACAAATAAATCTTACACATATCAAACATAATTTTCACAAGATATTACATATCTTTAAATATTTCCATAAAATCTACAGGAAAAAAATGTGTTAGCAATAGTTGGGAACAACAACCGGTAGGTTGTTGGGAATGGAGGTGCATGTTTGTAGTGTTACTATTATATTTTATTTAGACTTTAAACAGCTTACATGGGGAGTAAGTGCTGTCCAGGCCTTGTCCGTTCCCATGTCATTAAAACTTAAAGCCTTCAAACGCAATGACTTAGTTTCACAAACTGTAACAGCGGGTGCATGGGTTGCTGCTAGCTTCCTGACGTTACCTTGTTTATTATCTGCTGCCTGGACATGTGAGGGGGACATCTTCCAGTCTGTTTCCCTATAATGTGATGTCACATTGCAATGCATTAATTAAATAGTAAATCTGCCTCCCTTAGTGTACCATTACAACCCTTATACCTCATTCTGGTTTTTAGTACAATTAAAATCAATTTTAAAATCTGTTTAAGGTGTCAGTGTGTGCATATGACTTTTGATATTTATATGATCTTTTAATAGTTATGGAAAGAAGATATTAATGTAGTACGTGCAAGTAACACCATGTTGTTTAGCATCTGCTGTTATTGTAGCTATCCACAGACAGACTAAGGCAAATTGACTGCTAAGAAGTAAACTTATTTGTTCCTTAAGATTCATACTGTGCTATGCCTGTTACATGCTTTGTTCAAAGTGAGAACTTTGTTATTGTGGCTGCCTTCAGTTTTTTTTTTGGGCCTGTTAATTAATACGCAACGAGAAACTTCTTCTGCAACCAGATAGTGAGATAGTGATTACTGTGGGGGGATGTCTGTGTTTTTTATGTGTAAGTAATCCATTAATTTCATGTGTACTTGCGTTGTGTACATTTTTGTACTTTATTACCGCCTGTGTCAGATTTTCAGTAAAACTGTTCAACCTTGCATCAGCAAAATTGAGGAAACAACAACTTTCCACTTCATGCTTTTCAGTGTAAACCACGCATACACTAAATATCCAACCAATTACACAATACACATAAATCCACAAGAAGAAAGTTATACTTGGTTGATGTGTCGAGAACAAGTCACGAAATGTCACAAAACATGACAGCAAGAGAAAATTGTAGGCATTTTGTTCTTGTTGCCTTGAGAACAAGAAGCAAATTTGTCACAAACTATGGAACAACCTTTACAGGTACAGAGGAGCAACTGGTGTTGTCTCGTCACAGATGCCCTAAACTCATTCCTGTGTGATATATGATATAGGTGTTGGTGTTGGGCATACCATTGTCTTGTGGTGGATTTCTGTTTTTAGTTTTTTCGGATGGTTTAAGGCAAATTGGGGGCCAGAAATTGTTTTAGTTCTGTTTTCTGTATTGAAATGTGTTACCTACCTCAGTCAGCACTGAATTATAGAATAAATTTTAAGTTATGTTATTTCTTCAAATGTAAATGTGAACTATGAGATTTCTCACACCAGTCTGTCACAGTGGGAGACACACACCAACCCAAATCATACTTTATTTTTTTCCACTTTTTGATTGAACCTTTTTTCGCACCTCAGTAATCTGCTTTTTTGTGTTCTTTTTAGGATTTAATTTCTTTGTCATGTGATTACATTTGCCAGGAAATCTACAAATATCAGCGAAACACCCTACAGGCTAGTGTAACAGATAAGGAATCATCAGTTCATATCAGCAAATACAATTTGGTTATTGTGCTGAAAGTTTGAGACAAAAAAACTGTTGGATCAAATTGTCAGGATTTATCCATCTTTCCATTTTCTTTTTCTTATTCAAAGTTGGATCGCAGAGGCAACTGGTCCAGGGGGGAAACCCAGGCACATCTCTCCCTAGTGATACTTCTAAAAGGAACTTTGGGGCATTCTAAGAGGAAAATGGATATACAATCTGTTCAGTGTGTTCTGGGTTTCCTTTGGGGTCTCAATTTCCCAGGTGTCAGTTTATATGACTGAATTGGCATACCCAGGCCCCCGCCTTTACCATACCACTCATCTCCCACTGCACCAACCTCAAATTTCCTCCATGAAAACAATGAACCTATGTATGAGAGCTGAGCATTATGGCAGGGAATATCAAACTATTCTATGTTGATTTAATGTGATCACAATATGGATTGTTAATGCATCAGTTTTAAAAATATTAATAAGCTCAACCTAAAACAAATATAAGTTCAAACTTTTCGAAGGCTTTTCATATAGGATGCCTGGCTTAATCAATGACATCATGCTTTCACAATACATATATTGTGGGTTTTATATTAATCATTTTTAATCATTTTTGTTGCTTCTGACTTAAGTTTTAAATAGAAAGGACCAGGTCTGTGTGATCATCGTTCGCTGATACTGTGGATGCTCTTATAATTGTTGTAACTACATTGTTAGCAGAACCAATTGTGTAAGAGCTTATGCGATGAGTTTCGAAGTCATAACATGGCTATCAGTAGTTCTACTTTCAAGTATTTTTGTACCTGTATAGTACTTACAGTTACAAAGCAAATGATAAAAAAAAAGGTGTTTAACATTTAAACATTTTAGTCTGATGTTTCATTGTTGTAAAACATCTTCACAAGTACATGTTGTTTCCGTAGTTTTTACTGTAATTTATAGAAATACATACATAATATAGATTAGTGGTATGAGTATTGATAAAATCTAAACCATGTCTAGCCCAGTTAGCTACTATTAGAGATAAGCCTGATTTAAAAGAAGTAAACAGAGCTGAAAACAAAAAAGATAGAAAAAGAGAGGGCAGAGAAGAAAGAATCAAGCTATGCCCTGGGGTTGGTGAAGTTGGAGAATGGATGGAGTATAGGCATTAGCTTAAACTCTAAGCAATGGGGGGAATTGGGGTCTAATCACCCAGTTCTGTGATGTTGATGCCTGTGGACACCTCTTACAATCCTGCCCTGGTAGCCAAAGTGCTTCAGGGCTTTAACATTACTTTCACTCCATAAAAGACTGGATCAAAACAATGGAGGGAAAAAGGGATACAGAAAGAGTGCTGCCTTGTCCAAGCGCCATGTCCTCACATGTCCATTTATGGGTTTGTGACCTTAAACTAAGACAGTGCCTTCCAGCTAACTGGGATGTTGGAAACTGATATTTTTCAGACAGTACAATGTCTCATAGACCTATTATACAGTAAGGTGACAATCTGCTGTTGGGCACGTCTGGGTCACCAGTGAAGGTCTGTCTTTCCTGCATTTTCAGTGTGTATGTCTCCTGTCACCATTGCTGGACTCCATAGACCTTTTTTTGTTCAGTCTGATTGGTTCCACATGGTGAATGAGTCTATGGAAAAGCAAGGTGCAGAAATGACAGAAAGCTATCAACTAACTTTATACTTCACTCACACATTCTCATTATCTTCACATCTCCAAAGCAAGCAGTACACGTACCACAACATGGCCATGTTGTCTGAAAAAAACTGAACACCTACTGCTATTCGTTGCTCACGTGACTGTACCTCTGATTGACTTTTCAAAAATTCACAAAGGATACATCTTTACATTTTATTTTTATAAATATGAATACAGTAACCCCTAATGCTGTTCATACATTGTCCTTGGGAGGAGACCCACCTGAGGAGGAGTGCTAGAGCCCATATGTGGCATTATTAATGTAATACTATTATGCATACTATTGATGCTGTCTATCAATTATAGTATTTTTTCTTTTTACTTTTGTAGTCCTAACACACTTGGTCAACTTCTTTTAGATTGATTAAGACGTGTGTAGTTGACTTTAAAAAGACATTCTGCTCCTGCTAATTGGGTTCTATTTCTTTGCCATGTTTAATAATCCTATTCCTTGAGATAAATGATGCTCTGTTGGGGACTGTGGGTGACCAGCAAACGACTGTGGCACTATTAATAATCTTACAATGTCTCTTTTTGCTGATTCAGGCGTGATCAGGCACCTTAAACACACCCCCACACTTCATTGCCAATACCTAGCTAGCATTTATGAACTACTAGTAGTAATTGCTGAGCAGATAACACTAATTTCTAAATAGCTACAAATAATAGTGAGTTCCCTGTGGTGTAATGAAATTTATTTGTTTCATAGACAATTAAATTGTTATTTACTGTATGTGTTAGTCTTGATTAGTGAGTGGCCTAATGACTAGTTATTTCCCTTAGAGATGTATTTTTCAATATGGGAAGTATCATCTTGCAGTAATTAGAATAGATTGAGCAAATAGTGCATTACATTGCACATTTTATAGCTCTGGAATGGATAATGTGTCATTAGTGAGCTGTTACTACTGGTTGCATCAGCCTTACTCCAGCACCATAATGTATTTCTGATTTAAAAAATTGCACATTTGTTTGCATTATTATGAAATACCACTTCAGACGCAGTGTATCTGTGTTTCCAGGTTTCTTGTGTTTCCCTGGCTGGCACTTGCACATGCACTCTCATTGCCAAAGTTAACGATCAGTGAACAAAATAATTCTAAAATGCTTGAATTGTAAAAGCCTTGGGTAAAATGTTAGAGAAGGTACTTCCTGTTTAGCAAAGTTCTTAGATCTTTGCAGGACGACTCATGACTAAGCAGCAGTGTAGATGGTGTAGCATGGTGAGCCACCTTCTTTCCCAGTCCTCGAGGACAGCAGACAGCATAGCGTGAAGAAATGTGTATCCCCCAGCACTCATGTCAGGAATCCTGATGAGGTTTATTGGGGCAGAAAGGGCAGAGTTTTCCCCCTGAGGCAGTAGCTTGAGCTCCAAAGCTATTGGTCTTGTTTCTTTAACACACACCACACCTCCCTCCCTGTCTCTATCTCCGTCTCGTACACTTCTTTAATCCTGTTGTTCTTCATATGCATATCACATTATATACGGTGCTACATGGGTAGACTGCTAAGGCACGGTGAATGTGATATTACTGTGCTAGATAATCTTTATAACATAGAAGGTAGTTTAAAACAGGAATATGACTGTGTGGGTGTGGGCAACTTCTTTCTCTCTGACAGGGAGTGGAATGAAGCAACGTCATGCAGGCTGTGTGTTTGTTTGTGCACCCACATGGTGACTCAGGTATATAGATTAGATGACAATGTGTTTGTGTTCTTTCCCATTGACTGGTTGCTGACGTGAATTAGAAAGTATATCATTACATTATCGAGATTGAATCGAAGACATATTTTAAAGAGGTGATAGCTTGCAGACTGGGCTTTTAAAAAGACAAAAGGAAACAAAAACAGATACAGTCACATTCAGAAGATAATTTGCTTGCCAGCAGCATCACTCAGCACAAAACCAAGCTTACAACTTTTGTGCCATCCCCACAGATTTACACTCCAGCTCAGCCAAGTTTCCCAGTCTAATCTAACATCTCAGGAAGTGTTGTAGTATGTGATGTTGTATTTCACCTCCAGGAATGGACGCACCCCAGTCTGATCTTTGTTGCCTGCAGGCAACTCTCATTGCCTTCCAATCATCTGCAAGTACAAGATAGGCCCCACCTCTCCCAGCCCAGTAACACCTGTGCTGTGAAGCATATTGCTTAGCTTATAGTGGGGTTCTCCACATTGCTGCAACTTCCCTTTTCCTTAGTACAAGTTACAACAGCATCATTGTGTGACAGGTTAAAGCTTAGGTTGTTTCTTAACTCTGAAATTACTTTCATAATGTTGAGTGTTTTTACTATTGAATAAACTTGCTTAAAATGTAATTCACTCTGAAGAACAACTTTCTTAAGCTATCTAAATCTCCTTAGACGGATTATAAGAAGGAACAGAGAAAACATCTGAATCTTGCACGAGTTGGTATGTATTCCTATGTGCTTTATTTCAGTTTTGGATGGCCTAAGAAATGGTTGTATGTTTGGAGTCTTTCTCCCATGGGGATGTTTGTCCCTCCCTCTTTCTGTTCTTTTACTCTCCCCGTGGTCTGGTGTGGTCCCGTCCTCTCTTGCTGACACTTATGCTGCAGTTGGCCCAGCTCTGCCACAGTTTTCCATCAAAACACCAAACCTCAATGGAGCATTCAAGCCCAGGCCCGCTGCAGTGCTGCCCCTCCTTTCTATCCCACCCTGTTCTGACTCTGCCTTCTTTCTCCCTTACTCATTCCCTGCACGTTTAGTGGTCCAGTTCAGAAAAAAGAAATAGCTAGCTCATGTTTTGCAACAATATCACCATCATCCCAATACTGGGAGACTGTTGGAAGTTAAACAAAATGACCAAATCTGTACAATGTCTCCCATCTTGGAAGTGTGCACAGATATTTTTGCACTAATGTCTCGCATCATATCACACTGCTACTTGTTGATTAATTAAATTGTGGTGTCTCTGGCTCTTTAGTAAGTCTCATAGATTACAGTAGTAATAATAATACAATATAATTATTAAAAATAAATAAATAAATAAAATAAAAAACCTTTGCTACAATGTCAAATGCTTGTCTCTACTAAGTAATTCAAACTAAAGGCACAGACATTTATCCGTCTTTGTGTGAGTGTTTTGAATCTTAAAACTACTAATATATTAATATTTATATTTATAATTATATCAAAAGCAGCATTTTTTTCAGCACCAGTCTGTCAGTTCAACCTCAGCTGAACCCTTGGCTAAGGTGAATACTTCTAATGTAGTTTATTAAGTTACTTCATTGCCCACATGACCATGATGGTTGCTTTCCTCAGATATTAACTGTAGTGTCAGAGGTCAGTGCACAGCCTCTTGTTACCATCCCATTCACAAGTATGTTTAATAAGTCAGAGTAAACCTGACAAGACAAAACCTACCAGTGAGTTCTACTTTTTCCTACTATGTTTACTGATCCATCACAAATGACAGTGATCGTGAGCATTTTTTTTGTGGAGAAAATGCCAATAATAATAGATACTTAGAAAATATCTTAAGGGTGCAGCAATTATCTTGGAATCACAGTCATCCTTTTAAAAAAACAAACAAAAAAAACATTTAAATCAATCAGTTCTGTTGAAAGTGGGGCCTTTTAATATTGCAGAGAAAAACATTAATCTCTAACTCATGGGTAAGCAGTTACCACATAATGGATCAATTAAGGGATTCAGTGGAGTGCTGTTACAGTAGTAAGGGCAGAGCTCAGCTTATCGACTTGGTCAATTTGTAATTCCCTTTTTCATTTTCTGAGAATTCGTAATGCTTTGTTTAGGACTTTAGTCCAATTGTCCATGTGTTAATCTCAACTGTTTAAATAGCAGACATGTTATATTAATGGTTTTTTCAGCAAGGTAACAGTGTGGTATTCAGTCATTTAAAGAAAAATATTTTCAACACCTTTTAGCAGAAATATTGTAATGCAAAGTCAGTTGTTCCAACAGGTCACACCATTTCAGTCAAACTGTTGCTTTCAAGATGAACATTGCAAAAGTCATTTTACTTCAACATTCTGTTATATAATAAAAGTTTAAATATTGCCAGTAAATAATAATAATTTTAAAAAAAAGAATTCAGACCTTGAAAATGGTCAGCTGTGTTTTTGAACTGGTTGCTAATGACAACAGGGGATGTTTTAAAGTTAAGCCCTTGACTGGTGTATTTATGTGACCAACTTCAGCCAGAGGCATGGCAGTTTTGGGATTTGTGCAGCAAGATATTTTTAGTTTACTGTTTACAAGTGGTACCTATAATTTAAGGAAAATTAGTATGTCACTGTGTAATTATTATAGTTGTGAAATCTATATGTGCTTTCATATCCACAAAATTCAGACAGCAGTCAGCCCTGTTATTTTCAGTTCCTGTATTGTCATCCAGTTATTTTTCATGTAGTCTGCAGTACTCTATCTATCTATCTATCTATCTATCTATCTATCTATCTATCTATCTATCTATCTATCTATCTATCTATCTATCTATCTATCTATCTATCTATCTATCTATCTATCTATCTATCTATCTATCTATCTATCTATCTGTCTGTCTGTCTGTCTGTCTGTCTGTCTGTCTGTCTGTCTGTCTGTCTCTCTCTCTCTTTGTATATCTATAATATAATATAATATATGTGTATATATATTATATTATATTATAGATATACAAAGAGACAGCAACAACCTCATCAACTTAAAATACAAACAAGTCTTCAAGAAGAGTTTGAATTTTCATCAAGACTATTGTAATGGAAAAACAGCAGTCTAACCACCCCATTAGCACACGATGGCTCAACATACCATTTGTTGCTCTCCTAAACCTGATGCCATCAGTCAATGACTACGGTTACACAATGTTTTTTTTATTTCAGAATAATGAATAATTTGGAATGAAATCATTTGGAATTAATGTATCCTCCTTTGAGTTTTACATGAAAATAATATTCCTGGCATGGTGGTTAGCACTGTGGCCTCACAGTAAGAAGGTCACTGGTTCAATCCCTGGCTGGGGCAAGGTTTGGTCAGTGGCCTTTCTGTGTGGAGTTTGCATGTTCTCCCCGTGTATGCGTGGGTTCTCTCCGGGTACTCCAGCTTCCTCCCACCATCCAAAGACATGCATGTTAGGTTAATTGGTCACTCTAAATTGCCCCCAGGAGTGAGTGTGAGCGTGAGTGTGGTTGTTCGTCTCTCTGTGTGTGGCCCTGCGATGGACTGGCGAGCTGTCCAGGGTGTACCCTGCCTGTCGCCCAAAGCCAGCTGGGATAGGCTCCAGCTTCCCCGCAACCCTGAATTGGAATAAGCGGTTCAGAAAATGAATGAATGAATGTATATATATATATTAGGGGTGGGACTTTAACACCTTAATTATGATTAATTACGTCAGAAAAGTCCCATCCATCCATTTTCTGCCGCATATCCGGGGTTGGGTCGCCGGGGCAGCAGCCTAAGCAAGGAAGCCAGGACTTCCCTCTCCCCAGCCACATTTGCCAACTCTGCAGGCAGGATCCTAAGGCAGCGTATCCTGGGTCTCCCTTGAGGTCTCCTCCCAGAGGGACATGTCCAGAACACCTCACCAGGGAGGCGTCCAGGAGGCATCCTGACCAGATGCCTGAGTCACCTCAACTGGCTATATATATATAGCCAGTTATATATATATATATATATATATATATATATATATATATATATATATATATATATATATATATATATATATACCCTCCCAGATGACTGAGCTCCTTACCCTGTCTCTAAGGCAGAGCCCGAGGAGGAGACTCATTTCAGACACCTGTGTGCGAGATCTTGTTCTTTCAGTCACAACCCACACCTCATGAACATAGGTGAGGGTAGGAACACTTGTGAAAAAGCCCCCTGAGATATTTAAACTCCTCCACTTGGGGCAGGACTTTACTCCAAACCCAGAGAGGGCATCCACCCTATTCTGGCTGAGGACCATGGTCTCAGATTTGGAGATGCTGATTCTCATCCCAGCCGCTTCACACTCAGCTGCGAATCGCTCAAGCGAGAGCTGGAGACCACGACCAGATGAAGCCAACAGGACCAAGTTATCTGCAAAAAGCTGAGACCCAATTCTGAGGTCACTAAACCAGATCCCCTCAACACCTCGGCTGTGCCTAGATATTCTGTCCATATAAGTTATGAATGGAATAGGTGATAAAGGCAGCGTTAGTGGCGTCCAACCCTCACTGCAAACAAATCCGACTTACTGCCGGCAATGCGGACCAAGCTCTGACACCTGTCGTACAGGGATCGGACAGCTCGTACAAAGGGGTCCGGTACCCCATACTCCTGGAGGACCCCCCACAGTAGTCCCTAGAGTACACGGTCAAATGCCTTCTCCAAGTCCACAAAGCACATGTAGAATGGTTGGGCCCATGACCCCAAAGAGATTTGACTGTCCGACGGACCCTCCTCTCCAGGACTCCCGAATGGACCTTGCCGGGGAGGCTGAGGAGTATGATTCCCCTCATTAGAAAAATTATTGCATTTAATCATGGAGCATTTGTTTGCACAACTAAATGGTATGCTGATAACACTGATGCACATGGTATACCTTTGTTCCTTTGTACTTTGCAATTTTGGCACAACATTTATCCATTTCTCAGGCCCTAGTGAGTTTATTTAAAGAAGAAAGGGACTGTAGATAAGTCTGGTTTATTTGCTGCTGCATAAGCCCCCCCCAAAATCCAGAAGAATGAACAAAATGGTTCGTTACTGTGGCTACCTTCAAGCTACAGTCAGAGCAGGAGGTGATCACCTCTGCTACATGATGAGACTGATGTTGGCATTGATTAATCCCGTCTTGGTTTACTGTCAGATATTAATGCCCATGAATGAAGAGTGAGATTGAAAAAAAATTAAAATTACTGTTACATGTTTTAGACTCTTAACTAGAGAACAGCTGGAGCTGTTAGTTAAAGTACAAAGTAGATTACAAAGCCTGCAATTAATTAGATCTGTTTTTGTTTTTTTTTAACCGGTCACACACACACACACACACACACACAAACACACACACACACACACACAATATAAATACATATTTGCATAAATACATGCATGCTGCTTAAGGAATAAGCAGTGTGAAATGTCAGCCAGTCCACTAAAACGGTTGTATAAATTGATGGTAGTTTTCATTTATTCCTGAGTCATCCACCAAGAACAACATGCAACATTTGCAGACTCAGTTTTACCATTGCATGCATACACCAGCACAGTTCCCGTTTGTGTGTTTATGCGTGGACCTTTCCATCTCTCCAATGCAGAGGTTTCTTAGGGAGGGGGGTTACTTACAGCCTTTTACTTTTTTTTTTTTTTTTTTTTTAACTAGGGGAGGCTCTGGAACTTATTACAGTCTGAAGCATTTGTATAAATGAGCCATTCAGCTGCTTCTGCACGACTCTGAATGGGACTCAGTGTCACAAGTTAAAAGAGAGTTAATGTGGGCTAGTAAGTTGCGAGATCTCCCTATTAAGGAAGGCTGGTGTTCTGAAATTTGTAGTCACTTCCAATGCTGTTTTGTGCTGTAACATACAGCTTGTTGATGTCAAAAATTATAATCTTTACTTGTATATTTTATTAATCTCTTGGGAATATAGCATTTATTGAATGTATAATGTCAGACATAACTTAAAATAAACATTGTCTGAACACCGGATAAATATAACAACAAAAAAGATGTTGCCAACTGATAGAAGTCTGCGAAAAGACGAGTAGGTGTGACTACATCTATTCTACTTTATTACAGTAAAAAAAAAAATCATCCATATTTTGGCTGGATCGTAACTATGTAGAAATATAACTTTAAAATCAGTGGAAGTGGTTTCTAATACTAAATGATGGGACATAATCAAATATGTCTTCCTGTGTCTCC
Organism: Telmatherina bonti; assembly: GCF_933228915.1. Taxonomy (NCBI): domain Eukaryota; kingdom Metazoa; phylum Chordata; class Actinopteri; order Atheriniformes; family Telmatherinidae; genus Telmatherina; species Telmatherina bonti. The sequence continues at coordinate 22,551,469 of NC_136627.1, read as the reverse complement.
TAATAAAACATGAGCAAAACTGACTGGGCACATAGTGTAATAGACTCTCAGTAGTTGACAGTTAGTTGTAAAAACCCTACCTGCACTCAAAACTTTCCTTTGCATGCATGCATTGGTTGTCTTTTTAGGCACCTGATTGAGCAAAAACCATAAAAAATCAAGTTTTAAGCCACTAAAACTTTTACTTTAAAGCAATTCAGGCTTTTTCTGAAATATAAGAATTCCCACCTGCTGTGTGCATAAAGAATGCAGTTTGCATTTTCAGACCTTAAGGTTTATCTATTTATTTATGTTTTCATTTGTTTTAATCTATCACAGAGCAGAAGATTTTACCAAGCTTTAAATAGTTGTCTTTTCTAGTACATAGCTGACAGTATTCTTTTATTACTTCAACTCTACATCACTCTGGGAGTATTCGCTATGATGGGGGGCTGCTTCGAAGGAAACAGGCCATGTGTGTGATTACTTGTATGATTATTACAGTGAAGTTTGCATGTCTGCGAGGAACTAAATCGTGACTCGCACATAAATCAGGGATCTGAGGGGCAGAAAGCATTTGACCTAGAAAAGGCTTTAATCTGCAGCTGAAGAACTGTGATGTTTGATCAGGATTATCATGTTTACCACAACATGTGTCTCAGGAGGAGCTGACAGGATGGTATCTTGTTTTTTTACCCTACATATCTATCCAGCTTTTTTGTGCAGGCTTCAGTAGCACTCCATGAGGTCACTGATGTGAAGTTTTAACAGTCTTTCTGTCTCTTTTATACAGGTTTAACAAGAAAGCAATCAGGTAAGAATTTTTCTCTTCATTTTATTTTTTAACACGGTCAGCATGCTCAGGACTAGGTATCGCTGTGGCAACGCACATTTATACTAGTTTACACAAGCACAGACCTCCACATGAAGGAAACAAGGTAAGCCTTACTAGCCCTGGTGTGTTGTAACACAGAAGTCTTCAGAGTTTGGACCAAACATGCCCCCACCAGCCCCCACTCATGTATGCACACACATACACACTGAGGGAGTGACAAAGGGGTCCCTCTTCTATGGGCGGCCCATCACTGCCTTTCACTGTGAACAGAACACTGGCCTTTCACAGTTGGGGCCAGTATAGGCATAGACAGCCATACATAGCTTCCCGAGGTTCAAGCCAGAGTCTGGCCTTGTGGCATCTCCACTAAGGAGCGTCCTTTCTCTGGCATTACTCTCTGGGCACTCAGCAGAGCGACTCCACATCCTCCCTGGCTGTCACATTATACAGCAGGCATACTCAGCATGATTCATTCACTAGAAGGTCTTCCTGCTGCATTATTCTCGTTGTTGAAATGAACAAGCACTGGTTCTTTATTTTGCCATAGTTTCTCTGAGATATTCACTGAGTGTGTGCTGGACAGCAGCGCAGAAACATGCATGCATTATGGAGATTTTTACCAGTGAAAAATGCCATGTATAAAAATGACACTGTTGTATAAGAGCGAGCATACAGAGTCCTTTTGTTTATTTCTTCTTTGTTTTTGTTTTTTTTCCTCCTCATTATCTGTTTTACCACTGATGTTCCTCTTTCTATAGAACCAGCAGCATTCTCAGTAAAGACCACCCCCCAGACAAGAAACCTAAAAGTGACAAAATTTCACTTCCCTCCAATGAGTTTGACTCTACAGGTAACTTCCAGTTCTCATTTTCAGGTTTAAACTTTTTTTCTGATGTCTATTCTTAATTCAGTCACAGTCGTCCTCTCTGATATGTCTTCCTGTCTTTGCCGAGCTGGTCATCTTATTGTATTTCATTTTCACCTATTTCATTCTTCCTTTCTTTTTCTGTAACACACACACACACACACAAACACACACACACATACACACACGCACGCCTGCACACAGTTGATCTCATGAAACAAATGTACATGTTAGGGCAGTAAAAGGTGATGTACTGTATGGATCTTGCATGTTATGTGTGTAACTTACTTCTATAAATAACAGTTCCAGGTAAAATTTTTATTTTGTTTTGAGTAAGTTTTAAAAATTACTTTCTGAGTTCATTTAAGTAAATTATCATTACCATATGTTGAGTATTACCTCTTCATATGCAGTACCTAGCATTACATTATAACCATGTCATAGACATGAACGTTTGTATTTGTAATGTGCACCTGTATTTTGCAGTTTTTGTAAAAGTAGACTACTTCGATATGGTGGCACTCCCTTTGGTATTTGTCAGCATTTAGGGCAGTATGATCTGAGATATGACTAAAGCTTCTGTATCCATAACAAAACAGAAAATCCTCTGCACCACACAGTGGCTTATCTCGGTATGATGCAACAAAACAGAAAAATAAATATTGTCAGAGTCATTACACAACACATGTCCTGTCTCTGTGTAGCACCAGACCTGGTTCTTTTTACACGACTTTCTGGCCAAGTCATGGACCATGCACAGAACAAATGTACCCATAGTCTGTCATAGTTATGCAGAATAAAAGATCTTTTGTTTAACTAGAATCTATGTCTTTAGTTCCCCATTTTTTGTAGATGTTTTTCGTATCGGAGCTTCTTTTGTTTATTTATCTGCATGTTGCATGAACTTTCACAATCAGTTTCTGAGATTCCCTTATTGCACCTTTTCTGTCATACTTTTAAAGTGGTTTGGGCATGTTGGAATGGACAAAAGTAGGAAGACAATCTGAAGATAGATGTTGAAACTGGTTTTAGAGATTTACTATCTCAGAAGAATT
>NC_136627.1:22458735-22543735 GCF_933228915.1 Telmatherina bonti | reverse complement strand
GCATCCTTTTCTTATTAGGGTGGGCTTTTTGGTTTGTTTTCTTCCCCCCATGCAGCCCATCCCCCAACATTTGTCTTTTATTTGTTATATTTTTTTCTCTTCTTCTTGAGTCACATCAGCTCTTTTTATCTTTTGTGTTTTCCAGATGGGGCTGCTATGCGTGCTGGTGTTCAGACAGGAGATAGGATTATCAAGGTACTGTCATCATCTACTTCCTTTAGTTTAAAACTCCAGGTGTCCCTGTTTTTTGCAGCTCTGATACATAGGCTTTCAGCTGCCACCTTCTGGTCAGTTGGTATTTTTACACACAAAGCATAATGTTATGTCATCTGGTGGAGCTTGGCATCAGTTTTTTTTTTATTTTAATTCTCATCAATTTGCCATTGTTGTCTTCCAGGTTAACGGGACCCTTGTTACACATTCGAATCACATTGAAGTGGTGAAACTTATCAAATGTTAGTTCCTCTGGTTGTATTGAAAATAAATAAATAAACATAAACTTTATAGATATGACTATTAACTGTTGTTGGTTTTTCGTTCTAGCGGGCTCATATGTAGCCCTCACAGTGTTGGGGCGTCCTCCAGGACTTGCCCAGATCCCTTTGCCTGAAACCGAGTCTGAGGTGTTGGGTGTGAGCATATCATCTCCAAACTCCCCTGCAGTGAAACGCCCATTCAGTCCTCAAGACCACCTCTCCTCGCCACAACCACCATGGGTACTAAAGACTTACATTTACATTGCTTGTTACTTCCCTCTACAGACTTGTCCTCTCTGGTCATCCTCTCCCTTAGGTTATCCATATTTATTTATTTTATCTTTTTTTTTTTTTAAAGACCTGTTTGTATGTTTTATGCTGTAGTCTAAAACACATGTTAAACCCTTGGTGCTCAATTTCAACATCCATCGTTTGCTTTTCCCCTCAGGATGAAAATAGCAGTATCAGCAACCAGAAGGCTGACATCTTGCAGAAGATGCTCTCTAAAGAACAACAGGACCTGCAGGTTAGCACAGCAGTGGCTGTTACCTTGTTTATGTCTTGATTTGTTATGTTCTTCTGTTTTCCCTGTACGTTTTTTGCAATCAAGTAGAACTTTATTTTTCACTCTGTATATGAAACCCTTTTAATCAATGTTTTGATGTTTATGTTTAAAATCAAAAGATTAAGTTATATGTTTTTAAATAAAACATTGTTTTTGTTCTGGGAACGAGTAAGATGTGCCTACATGGTAAATCACTGTTTTCATGCTGTTATTTTTCATAATAAAATGTGTTCCTTAAACTTCCAGCAGTTTATGTTGGTAAGAGATTCATTGTCTTATAGACTGTGTTTTGTTCAATTGCATACTAATGTCAGTGACCTGCTGATCCTGTCCTTGTTTTGATTTCTCCTCTTGTGCTGTTTAGGCCATGAAGGAGGAGTACAGCAGGAACCCCTCCCCCAAACTACTGAAAGACATCCAGGAAGCTAAAAAACACATTCCTCAGCTGCAGGGTCAGCTCTTCAAGGCCACTGGGACAACACAGGTACTAACTTGTAAATTTAGCCCACAGAAAAGGAAATCCACAGACGTGAATCTCCCAGAAACATCCGATCAATCTTTGTATAGTTTCGTTTAGCACGTGTAGAGATCATTCCAGACAAACATTAATCCTGATCCCATCAGAGGATTAGGCTTCTCTGTGGGAAGCCACTTTATTGTGTCTGCAAGAGAGCTTATTTTACTTCACTGTTGTACTCTGTGCAATATATATCAACATATTAGACTGTTGTTTATTAATTTGAAACATTTTATATTAATAGGACTGAACATATGAGAAAGTCAATCATTTATAAATGACTATTCATGCAACTGGTTAGTTCTAGGCATGTGCATGTAATTGGGATCTGTGTCAGTATGATTGTTGTGAATGTTTTATGTTTTTATCACTTTTGAACAAATTTTGTGTTTGCATGAACCCTCAGGAGGCTGTTTCAGGTGGTGACACAGATGATGGTAGCATATTTCCAACAGAGCGCACATTTGCCCCAAAAGCAGACGGCAGCCCAGACCTGCCTTGGAGCAGCACACCTGTACGTTATCATAATGCAAAACAATGTGGATTCCATTTATCAGTTCAAGTACATTAGACCTGCTTTGTTGTGGTTTCTTTATGCCAGATGAGATCAGTTCAGATGTTTCACATCCATTTAGAGATTTTCCATGAAAATAGTGTTCTTGTATAAAAACTAATAAATTACATGACCAGAATTAATTTGTTTAATTGTGTTTGCATTTATGTTATTTCCTTTAAATCTGAGGTTATTTTAGTTTATTTCAATGTGTTCCATCCTGCCTGTAGATGTCTCGGATGTTCGGACCCGGATCTCCAGAGAGCCAGTGTCAAAGAGAGTCTTCCTTCCCGAGCCCAAAGAGCACACCCAGGAACAGCTTCAACTCCTGCCACTCCCCAGAGACAGAGGACGCTACCGACTTGGTAACTGAACTTGTTGGACTTGACTCTCAATCCTACTTAGTACTTAGTTGTCAAATACTCAAGTAGACACCATGTGAGGCAGTTTTAATGGTGAAAGTGAGACAGGTAATTGAACAATATACATGTCTCTTTTACAGGACTCTCTGTCTCCCACCACAGTCAGCAGTCCCGCTTCATCTCGCCTCGTCTCACAAATCATTGGAGCTGAAGACGACTGTTTTGATTCTGACCAGGAGCAGGTATGTATTTTTTTTTTTTTTTCTTCTTTCGTTTGGCAGTGTTTATGTCCGCATCTTCTGTCAGGTGATGATGTTGAAGTAAATTGTTGTACCATCATTAATCTGAAGTTACTGCTGTAACTGTTATGTTTCAGACTAATGGCCAGTGTAACAGCTTTAACAGTATTGAGCAGCTCAAGTCTCGCCCCGCCCACCTTGCAGCATTTCTTCATTATGTCATCTCTCAGTTCGACCCTGCTCCTGTGGTGAGACGCTTTGTTGACACCATATATGTTACATCCTTAAAATATCAATTACATGTTTTCACACAACCTGCCATCATTAAAAGGTGGGGGTCTTTTTCTTATGCTTTAATAATTATTCTTTATACTGTGTGTTCAGCTGTGCTACCTCTACGCTGACCTCTATAAGCAGACCAATTCCAAAGAGACCAGGCGAGACCTCCACACCTTCTTCATGGACAAAGCAGCAGTAAGCCTGTTTGTTTTGTGACATGCAAGGCTCATCTATCATATGGAACACAACACACATTACAACACTATATAAATTTAGTCTTGCATGGGACTGTATGCCACATGCATCGCTGACAAGATCACAAAATCTCAATAGTTAGAGGAAAGAGTTTTTGTTTTGTTTTGTTTTTTTTTAACGTACGAGCTGATATATTTACAGCTAATTGACTTATGCCTACCACAGTTGTTGGGGAATTATTATTATTTTTTTATATTCATTTGGGATACACAGATATTAAATACAATTTCTTGCTGGACTTTTTCCAATTTTTTTTTTAAATCTAAAATCTTGCTAAAATATAACATGTTTGCTTTTGTTGCAGAATTTAAAAGTTCCTATTCCTGAATCTATTTCTGCTGATATTGGTAAGTTTTATTTAATAATAGATTATTTTCTTAATCCACTTTAGCCATTCAGTCTTGATCATTTGAGTCACTGTTGTAAAGCCATTTAAATATTGGCCATGTTATTTAAAAACTAAATGATCTGATGGTATCAGAAGTTTAACTTCACTTTAAAACAGTGTGTTTAGTATGTTCATGCCAAAACACCAGGATATTTGGTATGTAGTGTGAGTGTGTGTGTATGTGTCATTGCAGAACGGCGGCGGCCAGAGCCAGTCCCGGATGAAATACAAAGGCAACATGTTCAAGCACTGCAGGACTCTCTGCTCATTGAGATTCAGAAAAATCTTGAGGACTTCAGGTAAATGTAGTGATTCCAGTTTATACTGTATTTTTATTTTATTCATGTTTTTGATCCTTGATGGGTTCTGATTAATTGCCTTAATATTATTATGACACTATTAAGCTTAGTATTTTTCCTTTTTTTTTATCCTGAAGCTTTTAATGTAACAGCAGCAGCCCTGGGAATTTTCTCGACATTTTATATATATGTATATTCTTTTTTTAACACTGGTCAAAAATCAAGGGAACACTAAAGTAACACGTTGTAGATCTGAATGAATGAAATATTTTTATTAAATACGTTGTTCTTTCCATAGTTGAATATGCTGACAACAAAATCACACAAAAATTATCAATGAAAATCAAATGTATTAACCCATGGAGGTCTTGATCTGGAGTTATATTCAAATTGAAAGTGGAAAAACACACTACAGGCTGATCCAACTTTGATGTAAAGTCCTTTAAACAAATCAAAATGAGACTCAGTAGTGTGTGTGGCCTCCGTGTTGTTCTCCTGAGGGATCTCCTCCCAGACCTGGACTAAAGCATCCACCAACTCCTGGACAGTCTGTGGTGCAACTTGGCGTTGGTGGATGGAGCGAGACATGATGTCCCAGATGTGCTAAATTGGATTCAGGTCTGGGAAACAGATGTGCCGGTCCATAACATCAATGCCTTCGTGTTGCAGGAACTGCTGACACACTCCAGCCACATGAGGTCTAGTATTGTCTTGCATTAGGAGGAACTCAGGGCCAACCGCACCAGCATATGGTCCCACAAGAGGTCTGAGGATCTCATCTCGGTACCTAATGGCAGTCAGGCTACCTCTGGCGAGCACATGGAGGGCTGTGCGGTCCTCCAAAGAAGTGCCACCCCACACCATTACTGACCCACTGCCAAACTGGTCATGCTGGAGGATGTTGCAGGCAGCAGAACGTTCTCCAAGGTGTCTCCAGACTGCCACGTCTGTCACATGTGCTCAGTGTTAACCTGCTTTCATCAGTGAAGAGCACAGGGCACCGGTGGCGAATTTGCTAATCTTGGTGTTCTCTGGTAAATGCCAAACGTCCTGCATGTGTAAGCACAACCCCCACCTGTGGACGTCAGGCCCTCATACCACCCTCATGGAGTCTGTTTCTGACTGTTTGAGCAGACACATTTGTGGCCTGCTGGAGCTCATTTTGCAGGGCTCTGGCAGTGCTCCTCCTGTTCGTCCTTGCACAAAGAAGGAGGTAGCGGTCCTGCTGCTGGGTTGTTGTCCTCCCACGGCCTCCTCCACATCTCCTGATGTACTGGCCTGTCTCCTGGTAGCGCCTCCATGCTACACTGACAGACAGCAAACCTTCTTGCCACAGCTCGCATTGATGTGCCATCCTGGATGAGCTGCACTACCTCAGCCACTTGTGTGGTTTGTAGACTCCGTCTCATGCTACCACTAGAGTGAAAGCACCGCCAGCATTCAAAAGTGACCAAAACATCAGTCAGAAAGCATCAGAACTGAGAAGTGGTCTGTGGTCACCACCTGCATAATCACTCCTTTATTGGGTGTGTCTTGTCAATTGCCTGTAATTTCCACCTGTTGTCTATTTCATTTGTACAACAGTATGTGAAATTGATTGTCAATCAGTGTTGCTTCCCAAGTGGACAGTTCGATTTCACAGAACTGTGGTTGACTTGGAGTTACATTGTGTTGTTTAAGTGTTCCCTTTATTTTTTTGAGCAGTGTGTGTATATATATATATATATGTGTGTGTTAAGAACAATTTTTAAGAAAATCAAAGAATGTCAGACGTATGCCACAGCAGAGTTTTCTCTACCAGTTCTATATAATCATTCTGGGAAATGACACTTTAAGACTGTGATTACAGCAGCTATTTCTATCAAAGCGGCTTTGTGCTGATAACCATTTCAGCTTCACACCTGTCTTCTTTTTCATCCAAATATGTATATGTAACAAAAACATACAATGGTCATTGTTCTGGTTAAGTAGCTGCATATTTGTCCATTTTTATTTCCAGTTCTAAGACTACCGGTACTTCTCATTTATAGAATGTCTGGCTGTGTAGCGCATTTGTGTGATTAAAGTCTGCAGTTTTCACAGCTCCTGTCTGGACCTAATTCTGTTGACCTTTTTTTTGTGTCACAAGTGAAAATGGATTAAATCATCATCAAACTGACCACAGATTATCTGTCTGAATATATGTAGGCAAAAGAGAAGCATGGGTCTAACAGTTGCTGAGGTGGAGCTAACCAGACTGGACCAAGAACGAGACAGAGACCGCGTCACTGCTGATCGAGAACGTTCATATGCTGAAAGTATCATCAACAAAATAGATGACATCCTGTAAGCAGCAGATGCACTGACACTTGCATCCATGTGTGCTTTGCATACAAATATGCGCAAAATGATTATAATCACTGCATTGTGTCAAATATTTCTTTTATTTGTGTTGTTTACAGGTTATCTACAACAAATCAACCTACAGAAGAAGAGAAATGGTAAGAAGACTCATTTCTGCATATTTGGTTGATTAACAGAGTCTAAGGGCATTGCTTGGAATAACTAAAGAGACTTATTTAAAATTTAAACGGGGATTTCTCCTTCTTTGATAATTATTTTCTTGTGGATTATTATATCACACCTTTTGTTACCTTTACATTAATTATTAAAAGGAATATTGTGCTAATATGACAGATGAAATTCATTACCTTAAAAGGGCTCTGTTCTACTTCCCCATGGTTTACAAATCAAGCATCTGGTTATTCTCTTAAATAAAATGTGTAGTTTTTGCTTTTTGTTTAGATTAAATAATTGAAAAGTGTGACTGATTGAAACAGTCTGGTTTGAAATGCCATATGGTCGCAGCACAAAACAGATGGTTTGTGTAGAAACTGTAAGAGAATGACTGGTGGGACATATGGTTCTCATCACTGTATGGATAGTTTTGTGCTTCACATTCAAGCATCTCCTTGTTTGATTTGTTAGAAATTAAGAAAGAAGTTAAATGCAAGAGCTGACACTTTTGTTTTCTTTCAGCACTACAATACAGTATGTCATCTACACATACATGAAGTACCTTGGTGTGAGGGTCAAGGAACCTCGCAGTCTGGAGTCCAAACGGGTTCGGATCAGCTTTCTCCCTAAGATAAAGGTACCTTGTAGTTTTGATATAATAAGGTGCCTTTTCTCCCTTTATTTTGCACGTAACAGCTTTGTTTTCTTCTGTTTTTCATAAACTGCAGAAAACCATCAAAACAGACAAGGAAGGAGACGAGAAAGTGAAGAAAAGATTTCCTAGTATTCTGGGACCTCAGCGTCGACCCAGTCGCGTTGAAGCAACATCAGGTAAGTGAGGAGGCTTAAATGAATGAAAGTGAAAATGGTACTTAGGGAGCTTTTTCAAACGTCTTCTCTGCATGCAGTGGGTAAAGCCCTGGACAGTCGCCCCCGGCCTCTGAAACAGCTGTCTCAGCCCACACTGGGGACAAGTGAGCACATGGAAGCCGTACGTCTGAGAGTCAGCCAATCGAGTGAAGGACCTGAACTCACAAACTCCATGACTGTCAACACCTCATCTCCAAGCAGCTCCACGTACATCTCTGATACTAACCGAGACATCGATGGCGGTGAGCTACAAAATTACGTTGTTAAAAAAGAAAAAGGAAGCTCTCTTAAAGGTGGGATTTTTTTTAAGCCAGGATGCTAGTTTATGGCTCCTTGTTACATCGATGCAGAGACCGCAGCAAAGCACTATGAGATGACCTTTACTTTTTATGAGCATTTATACACTACCTGTACTGAAGTGTGTCTGTGTTGAGCTGCAGTCAGAACAGGCCAAGGCCCGCTGACGGGGAGGTTTCTGTGTGTGTTGGATAAGCGTGTGAGTTGATGATAAATGTTCGGTCACTTTTTACAAGAATTATTGCAACACAGAAACAGCACAGGCGTTCGAGGAGAGAATGGAAACACTGATTAGCTGAGTCTGTACACAATGGAAAAATAGTGAAAGATGGAATATGTGTTTTGTGTTGGCATTCATAGAAAGTCTGCTACAGTAAAAGCTGTTTCTGTTTTACAATTCAATCGAACAATGCTATAATTGAGCAAAGCCATGTGATGGTAAACGCTACATTCCAAACAAACCAGTCACAGTCATCGCTGTCTGAGTTGCTGTTGTGTTAAAATACTGGTCCAAGTATCTGGTGCTCTCATCAGGAATTTTGCAGCTGATAACAGACTGAAGCAAGACTGGTTGATACCTAAGTAGAGCCTGTATTTGAAACTTTTTATTTATTTATAAAACTATTTACTGACTTAAATGTTTTGTAAAACACTGCATGTTTAGTGTAAAATAGTGTTAAAATGTAAGAATGCTCCATAATTTAACAATTAATGATATATAATTGTGACAGTTTTTGGCTTTTCTTTGTATTATATTAGGTATTAATCTTATTAAGCTGCACAGAAAAAAAACTGGATGATTCGTTAATAAAGCATTATTTCTTTTGAAATATGTATATTTTTAAAAGGTCATGTCTAAACTAAAGCTACTTATTTGTTTTCCACTGATACTTATTTGTTTTCCACTGAGTCAGTCATTCAGATGATTTGCATCAGCAAATTTCTAAGACAAGTTTTTTATCACGCATCACCTTCAGATCATGCTGAATTGGCAACTCTAACGGCTACATTATCAGTCGAAGATGTAGTGACCTTCTGCTGATGTTTTGGTTATCTGGTTGCTAACCAGATTCAGCATGGTGTGTTTGGGCCTAATGCTGAATTCTTTAGTCATTTATTGCAGTGGGGACAGGCAAGTGTCTTGTGGGTCACATGTGTATCAGATGTCAGTTGTTGGCTTGGATGTGGATTATGACAAGTGTTGTGGGGTCCAGAAGTGGTCCCAGTATGAGGAGGGGCCTGGAAATAGATTACAACAATTTCCTCGTGTGACACCTGTGGTGGTCATGTGGCTGATTTTGGCAGACACACTCACATGGAGTCACTGGTGTAAGTCGAGGCAGATGTGGGCCAACCCGAACTGTAAATGTGGACCCATATTTGGGTGAAATGTTTTTTGTTTTGTTGTTGGTATTTTTTTCTATCTGGACGCCTAATGTTACTTTCACTGTTCAGCTTTGTACACTGAAAAAAAACCCACATACATACACACACACACACATATAAATTATAAGTGTGTAATATAAACTGAATATGAATACTTGAATATGAATAAAATATGAATATGAATTGAATATGAATAAAAAAAGCTAATCAGTTCTCCTGATCTACTTTTTAGTAACCACTAATCAAACTGGACAAATATTGGCTGTCAGCCAAGTGTGATCAACCACCCAATCTGAGCCTCCTTAAAATGTTGGAAGTACACTTCCTGTAACTGGAAACCAACAAATGCAGTACCACAAAGGATATGGGACTTCATTATTCTGAGCTTTAAGAATAGATTAATGAAGTTGTACCTTGTTGTTAGGTGGTACTCCAGCATCAGGTGCCTCCAGGCTAAGTGACGGCCTTCCATCAGACCCTCTGGATGGATTACCATACCCTGTTTCACATGTGGACCTTTACATGGACCAACTACAGGAGGATGACAGAGAAAGTGACAGGTGGATTTACAGTCAGATCTATCTATCTAATCTATCTATCTATCTATCTATCTATCTATCTATCTATCTATCTATCTATCTATCTATCTGTCTATCTATCTGTCTATCTGTCTGTCTGTCTGTCTGTCTGTCTGTCTGTCATTTGATCTATCTATCATTCTATCTATCTATCATTCTATCTATCTATCATTCTATCTATCTGTCATTCTATCTATCTGTCATTCTATCTATCTGTCATTTGATCTATCTATCGTTCTATCTAACAAACTATCTATCTGTCCGTCTATCTATCTTGTCTGTTTTTTGCATTGACTAATTTTTCTGTTTATATATATTTTATAGAGTTCATGAGGGAACACCAAAAGCAATGCGAAGGTGAGCATATCTAATGATTTAGACCTAAAGTTGCCTTAAAACCATCTAAAAATGATGGATAAGATAAAAAAAAAAAGTGCATTTTACAACGAAAATGAAAAGTTAACTTTCTCTTTGCACAAGGTTTGAGGGATTGGGCTCTGCTGATGTCCAGAGTGAAGACGACCAAGGGACAGACTCTGAGCATGATCCTCCATACTGGCAGCAGCTGGTAGGACAAGATGTCCTTGCAGGTCTCAGGCCTCATGAAATCAAGAGACAGGAAGTTATCAATGGTGAGGAGGACACAACAGGAAATATCCTCTGAAGCTAAATTTGTATCTGCAAACAGATCTCTTCTCCATGTTTTTTATGTTACTGTTGCATCAGAGTTTAGTGAGATGAAGAGGATGGACAGGGCCACACTGGCTGGGATCCATTCCAAGTTCCTGCCAACTGTAGAGTTGTCTGAACAGTCTGTGCTCTTCAATTAACAACTTGTAATTTGTCTGCAGAGCTGTTCAACACAGAGCGCGCACACGTGCGGATGCTGAAGGTTTTGGACCACGTTTTCTATCAGAAGCTTTCCAAAGACGCAATCCTCCCACCTGCCGACATCAAAAACATCTTCACCAACTTGGAAGAAGTTTTACAGCTTCATGGTACATTCACAAACACGCTCATCTTAAGCCCTGTCAAAGACTCTCATCTGCGCATTGCTGCTCTTAAACCACAGAAAAATCTAAAGTCGAACTTAACTGTTAGAATACATCAGTGTTGCCTGTCACAGAAATGCACACCGTCCTAACTGTCCAGTGGTGGATCTGCTTTGAATTTCAGTTTCAATACTTGATCAAATGACAGCGGTTCGGAGGAGAAATGAGTCTTCAGTGATAGACCAGATAGGTGATGACTTGCTGTCATGGGTAAGTAAAACTGTCAAGCTGAAATAGTACTTAATGTCTCAAACGATTTTTATACTGATTCAATTTTAAGATGACAGATATCAAAACAAAACATGATGTGCACTGAAAAAAATGTATTTTTTGCCCAGATATCTTGATAACACTGACTTTGTATTCATTTTAATCAACCTCAGTTGGTTGTTTTTCCACCATGTTGTTTGCTAATAAATTGTCCAAATATGACAGAGAATGGATTATTGGGGGTTTTTGCAAACCATACATGATATCCTATAATGAAATTTGTAGAGGGAACACGTAAAAGATGAAGCAGCAGCTCATCTCTTCCTCACTGTAGCAAGAAATGCGAGATAGATACTCGCTCCTGAATAGACGAGCGTGTCAGAAGATGCCCTAGATTCTGCTGACATTTACGCATCTCTATATCATTTGTTAGATATGCGATGTGAAGTAGTCACATATCTGCTGGCAGCCTAGTCTGAATCCTTTCTATGGGGGATAAGCAGGGTAAGCAGTCTCCTGGGGATCTGAGCATTGATCTAGTCTGCATTGAACCTTAAGCCGTCTTTGCGAAAAGAAATCAGCCTGCCCCCCCCCCACCCTTCTGGGAGTTGGCTACGTATTGTAGTTGTTGAATACAAGACATTTTCTTGCCAAATAATTCAGACGCAGACTGCCTGAGCTTCTGCTTTCTTGTCTTGGTTTGGTTGGCTACAGTTCAGCGGTGAAGAAGAGAAGATCAAGCAGGCAGTGGCGACGTTTTGCAGTAACCAGCCGTTTGCTCTAGAGATCATCAAGACCAAGCAGAAGAAGGACTCCAGGTTCACCTCATTCATTCAGGTAATTACATAATGCTCATGTAGTGCAGACAAAGTTTTCAACATTAATCTTTTCCAGCAACCAAATTTCTGGTTGGCTCCACTCAGAAGGTGCCGAGCTAAAGTCGTATCAGTTCGACAATCTGACTGGAAACGTGTGTTGCTCAGTCAGGATTAATGCATATTTAAATTTTTAGGTTAACTGTTGACCGTGAGTGTAATCGGACCCCTAAAATTTGATTTCCCCTCCCCCTATTTTTCTTTAAATGTTTGCAGGAAGCAGAGAGTAACAGACAGTGTCGCAGACTGCAGCTTAAGGACATCATTCCTGTAGAGATGCAGCGGCTCACCAAGTACCCCTTACTACTAGACAACATCGTCAAGTACACAGGTGCATTACTGTTGTCTTTGCAACCAGAGCTCTTTTACCACACTTAGCCAGGATTTCTTCATTTTGTACCCACTCCACAGGCACTACTGTGTTTTTTTTTTTTTAATGATAAACTCTACAGTTTATACAGTGGAGCCGTTTAACAAGTTATGCAGTTATTATGACAGAAGTCAAAATGTTTGATAGATTATCAATGAAATTGTTCCCCTTTGATTAATCCACCAATTATTTTCTTGACAAGTTGTTTGTGGCTTAAAATGTCCCCATAGCCTCATAAATACATGTCCGTAGTCCAACACGGAAACTTATAAACAACTGTCATACTTTTAAAAAGGGACTCTACTGGTGTAATATGGGAGTCTTTATTGTCATTTCAGCGTTTTGGAAGCAGGCTTGCTGTTTAGCATATGACTAAAAATGTGGCAACGTTGTGGTTTGCTTGTAATCAAACTCACTTCAGAAGAAATTATCATTTTATTGAGCATTTCTTACCTGTTATATTCAAATCAATTAAAACCTCTAAGAGAGTTAATTCCATTAGTAACCATGGAAACGTGTTTAAAAAAAAAAAATAAAGAAAGAAAAGGGAAAGTCTAATTTGCATTTAAAACCCCCAATCCAATATGATGATACAGGAAAAGAAGAAAAACAGTCTCAAGCAAGGTTCTACGTGGCATCGAGATAATCATTATAATCCTCCTGTGGTGGTGGTGCACATTTCATGAAATGTGGCACCCATTATTTGGTCCATCATTTTAATCTTAGCTGGAGTTTGGGTCTCACACAGGGGGGAACACACTAATGATAAAGTATAACCAGCTATTAAAAGACCATAATGCCTTTTCTGCTCTATCATAATTTTTGAGACTGATGATATGTTAATGGACAGAGGAAATATCAATTTGTTGGACAGCTCCCTGCAGAACAGAGGAGGCCTGACTGCTTTATGCCGTAATATTTTTTTCAGACAATGCAGTGGATAAAGAGAAAGTAAAACAGGCAGCCGACTGCTGTAGAAGGATCCTCAGTCACGTCAACCAAGCTGTTAAGAAATCTGAGGACAAGCAGGTAAGAGTCTTATTTTAAATCTCCTTAATGCCACTCTTTATATTTCCTCCTCTTCTTCTTCAGTTTCATCCTTTTCTTGCTCAGCCATAACGGACTTTTTACAAACTTGTTCTTGTTGGAAAGCATTTACATGTCCTTTTTTCTCTTTGTTCACTTGCTTCCTGTAGAAGTTAGAGGACTATCAAAGAAGATTGGACCTCTCCTCTCTAAAACAGACAGACAACCCCATGATCCTTGAATTCAAGGTGACTCATCTCATTTTAAAAAGCTCCCAGTAGTTGTACGTCCACGTATCCTCTTTGGAATGTGTGCAAAATAGAAATGCACCAATGTTTAAAAGCTCTTTTTTTTTTTTTATTACTTTTCATCCTTTAGAACCTGGATCTAACCAAGAGGACGATGGTACATGAGGGCCCACTGTCATGGAAAGTCAACAGGGACAAAACTATAGGTTTGTAATTATTGCTTTGTTGATTTGTTTTGCAGTTTGCAAACTCCGCGTAACCACGGCTTGCTCGACAGTGAATGCATGCGTTCTTCCTGTCTGCTTGCAGAGTTGTACACACTCCTCCTGGAGGACATTCTCGTCCTGCTGCAAAAACAAGACGAGCGTCTGATCCTGAAGTGTCACTGTAAAAACCTGGCTGGCTCCGCAGACACCAAACATATCTATAGTCCCATCATTAAACTCAACACTGTGCTCGTGCGTTCTGTGGCCACAGGTCAGTTCACAAAGTCTCATGTCATTTAAGGCCTTGTCCTGTACATACGTAACCACATGTTTAGTGCACAGAAATAGAAATTTTAATATTTTTGCAAAGAAGCCAGAGTCGTATTTATTATACTCACCCAAAACCCTCTGTTCATCTTCCCTCTCTCTCTCACCAGACAACAAGTCCTTTTTCGTTCTCTCCATGTCAGACAATGGAGCCCAGATCTATGAGCTAATGGCACCCACAGTGTCAGATCAGAAAACGTGAACCTGTCTTTATTTTAATGGATTTATTTGATTTTTACTGCTTCAGTTATTAAATGGGCTAATAAAGTATTTTCCTCCTCCTACACAAGGTGGCAGAGTCTGATCTCCAAGAAAGCGGATGCTATTAAGGCCAAGCCTCACAGCGTCATACCATTACCTCAGACTGAGTAGGCTTCTTTATCTTTTTTTTTTTTTTCTAAATCTAATCAAATCGTATGACTACTAGTTTGAAATTGATGTTAACCTAAAATTCTGACTGTGTGCCAGTGGGGAAAGAGACGGTGTGGAGATCATAACAGCAGGTGTTTCCAGGTTGAGCAGAGACCCAGACCGCACGTCCACTGGCAGCACTCAGTCCACCGGTAACGGAAGCTCCTACCTTTCTGTGTTTAGTTGTGAATCATAATTATTTTTATTCATTGTTACTCAAACGTTTCTATCACAGTCAACATGAAAAACAATCCTTAAAACATTGTAACTGTCGCATTGTTAGACAAAGAGAGCGGTCCAGCCTCAAGAAGTGCAATGCAAAGCTCTATACCTGGTAGTAATCCATTTGAGGAAGTGAAGGCAGATGAAGAGGAAGAAGAAAGCAGCTTTGCGAACCCAGAGCTTCCCTACCAAGCAGCAGATGACAGCAGAGGAGGAGATTCATTTGATCTCTGTCCCTCCAGGGCAGACGAGGCCCTGAAAACATGTAAGACCACAGAGCAAACAAGCCAAACCAGGCGCTACGTATGAACATCTTCTGCTGCTAATGTGCTCAAGCAAATTGTGTTATTAAGAAACATGATTCGTTTGAATGTCCCATAGTGGCGGCATTGAAGCAGGTGTTGGTGGCCCAGCTGATGTCCCAGGAGCCGGCAGGGCTAACCAAACGCACCACGGGGGCCCGTCTCCTCAGGACCACCTCTTTGCGAACCCCAATCGACAACCGTGCAAAAGTGATGGTTCACAACGGTTCAGAGAAGAGCAGCTCCCAGATGGAGGACTTGGCTCTGGACCTGGGGTCAGGCGACACTGGTTTCTTTGACTCACCTGAAGACTATGGTGAGAACAGGAAGTGGTGTTGATTACCCCTCCTGTCTGATTGTTTTATTTATTTATATCTGGTATTTTGGGTGTTTTGCTTGGATTTACTTATAGTTGTGTTTTGATTTCCGCCTGCAGGTTGTTTAGTCCTGGAGCGTTACGGTGGCCCAGGGGAGAGCAGCACAGATGATGACATCTTGGCGACAACCACAGGGAAACAGCTGAGCACCTCGCAAGGCTGCGCTGCTGATTCTGGCATCAATTTGAGATTTTCCTCAGCATCACAGGCCGGCAGCCTCTCCACTTTTAGCAGACAGGTGTTGTCACACCTTAGAAATCTTCAGACCAACCTCACCTATCTGAAGGTACAAGCGTTTATTCTCTGCTCCACAGCAAACATTAACCATGAATGACTAGTCCTAGTGGTCTTATTGTTGTGTGATCTGGCATCGCATCGTTTTTTTTTTTCCCTTCACAGGAGGTTGAGGCCAAGTACAATAATCTGATACGCCAAAGGCCTGAGAGGTCAGCAGCAGACTCCGATGCAAACAAAGGTAATTTCATCCAAGCACGACTTAATCACTTGCTCCGATTTTATTAATCTCATTTTGTATCTTTAATCTTTTTATTCTTACGCTTGCATTTCTTTTCCATTTCCTCAGATAAGAGATAGTGTGGAAGTCAGCGCTGCAACTTTTGGCTCTGGTCCCAAAGAGGAAGCGCCAGCTTGTAGTCTGCCCCTACTTCCTGTGTCCTGGACTTTATGGACATCATATAAGCTTGTTCTCTCACTGCTGAGCCCTCTGTTTTTTGTTTTTTTTTTCCATCTCCATCGTCTACGGTCGCCACAGCAAACGAGAGACTTGAGTATGAGCTAACATTTGAAGGGTGGGATTCAACTGTGTGATGCTTCGACCCCTTCTCAGCACAAGGCAATCAGGGAAGTGGAATTGCCCCTAGAACCTCAACCCCTTCGACCATTGAACGCCCATTTTCCCCTAAACTCCTTGCAAGAAAGAGAACTTATACCAAAATGTACAAAGATGTGTGTTTAGAATATATATATATGAAACACAAAACAAGAAAAGGAAGATTTTAAGATAATGTATTAAGATTTTTTTTTTTTTAATCCCAAGATGTATTTATTTTTTTTTTCTTTCATTTTTTTTAAGTGTTTCCCACATTGCTTGCATGCTGTTGGCCATGGTGTTAGCTTTTTGGCTGCTTATCCTGCTTAACTTACACACTGTTGGTGTGAGTGTACGCTAGCAAACAAGCGCCGTGGCGTACATTGATGAATGGCAGCACTATATTCAAACTGATAGAGGCCAGAGTTGCGCTGGTGATGGATTGATCCTGTTGTTAATACTCTTGAATATTGTTCAAGTCTAGAATTTAGGCTAAATTCTAGGTGTGGTGTTAACTAGAATGAAGAGTCTTTAGGCTCTGATCTGGTCCTGTTGCATTTCTGTGCTGACTCCTTCGTCGTCGTCGCCCCCGCTCCGAGAAGTATTTTGCCTCTCATCTGCTCTTTTCCTTTTGCTTGTGATTCTCTCACCTTTTCTTTCTTTTTTTTTTTTTTTTTTTTTGCCTGTGAACATGTAGGGGTGCCATCCCTCTCCTCTTCCAGACAACCCAGTGGCTTTTCTGCTTATTTATCCCCTCCTACACTTTGTATGTCATGCTTCTTCATCTGCTTCTGGTTGCCTGGCCCCGTTTCCCCTCTCCAACAAGGAGCGGTCCTGCTCTTTCTGTATCTGCTTCTGACAGAAATGCTGCTTCTTTCTGCTACTGTTGGTAATGCTGATCTGACTGCCTGATAATCTAATAATGTCATGAAGTTCTACATATACTGTAAAATGATCAAGCTGAAAGGTTATGCATAACTTTACAAAATAAATGGTGCCATGATGCGTTGAAAAAGGAAAAGTCTCTGTTTTTTAAAAAAAAATTGTTTTATTTATTTGTTGGTAGTTTGGATATGATGTAATTGCCCATGACCGTGCTGTTGCCTTCAGTCGTTTTGACGACTTTATTACACATTTGTTATTAAATGACAGCTTCAGTAATAGAAAAATGATTAAAGGCTGTTTTGTCTGAGGCATTATGAGAAAGGCAAAAGACACCTCAGCTTTTGTGATAATGGATGAAATACCCTTCTTTAAAAGGTCACCTATCTCCAAATTGTTACTCTGTTCAAATTACCCCATTTTCAAAGCGACAAAGAAATGTTCAATTACGTTATTAATCTACATACTGAATAAGACATGAATGTAAAACAGTAACTTACTCACTTTGTTACATCCATCAGGTTGAATGATAATTCCAAACTTTGACAGAATATAAAACCTTATTACTTTAAAGGGGTGCTATTATGGTATTTCAAGTTTTCTGAGCTTTCTACAGTGTTACAGTTTTGAATCCTCATCAGACATGTGAACAGCACCGTTTTTTTATCACCTAAACGCATGTTTGAGTTTGAGCTCCAGCACTCTCTCCATTCGGTTTCCATGGCGACGAAAAAACGCGTCATTTTAGATCGTTTTTTCTACTTGGAAATCCTTGTGACGTCCCGGGCAATAAGGTTCGGTGATTGGTTACCTTCTAATGGTTAACAAGGGCATGTACAAATACAGCAGGCGGGTGGAAAAGAGAGACATCCTGCTGCATTCGTTGCTGTGGGTTGCTGTTTTCCACTTTGTTTTCAGGGTCTGATTCAGGTTCCAACATGTAGGGCTGTATGCTATGTGTTGACATTGTATTTTTTTTTATTTTTTTTTATTTTTTGGAGTTCACATTAGCCTAATCCTTCTGTTTATGAGATGTTACAATGACGGTGAAAGCAGTTGCGGTGCGCGCTCCCGATGTAGTGCAGTGGCGGGAGGCGGGGCTTAATGCGGAAGAGTCTCAATCCACTCGTTTTGCCCACAGGCTGATCTGACAGCCTACGGAGAGGGTTGGTCTGAAGTAAATAAAGAGATTTGTGACAATAACTCGATCAATCCCAGCCCTTCTGGTCTCAGAAATAAAAATAAATTAGCCTGAAATGCACATAATAGTTCCACTTTAACTGTTCATAATGTTTCTGTGCTACATGAGTTGTGTTCCTGTCCTTTAGGTGTTTTGTAGGTTGCATAAATTTGTCAGGTGTCCCTGAGTAAAGATGTCGACAGTAGATGTCTTCATTATAGATTGGTATGTATATATAAATCCCCACACAGGAGCTGTTGCTGCCCGAGTTACATCTTTTTCAGGCTTGTGTCAGCGGAGTACAACTACAAATATTTTAGTCAAAACTTCATCTTTAAACTTTTAAACATTTTGAAACACAGGAAAGAAGCTTTGAGCTGCTCCAAGACACTAAAACAGTTGGCAAGTTTTGTCTTTTTTTTAATTTTTTTTTATAGCAGTGGATATTAAGCTTCTTCCCTTATAAAGCAGTGTTTTATCCTCACTAACTTAAGGGAAAATGTGTAACTGACTTCTGCTCCTTGCTTACTTTGTTAGGTATGACATTTGGAGAAAGCGGCAAAAGCAACATTAAAATGCAAAATATATATTTTAAACAGATTTTTGACTGTCAAACATTTGTTCTCAAATTAATAGTCACCTGAGGAGAGTCCAGGTTCAAACATTGGCTGCTGATTTAGGTGTTCTAACCTGCTCCTATGTGTGTGTATGTGTGTGTTTGTACTCCAGCTGCCTCCAACAAGCCAACATGTATATTAAGTCAGTGTTTCTAAACCATCTGGAAACTTACAGATACAACCCTTGTCCAACACAGCTGATTCCAATGAATGGCTCATTACCAGACCTCTGCAATGACATGCAGAAGAGGGAATTCGGCTATTTGATTCAGGTGTGTTGGACAAGGGATGTATCTTGCAGACAAACTCGGGCACCTCTGTCCTGAGGAGCAAGTGTGAATGGTTGCTTGTCTCTGTGTTGGCCCAGTGACAGACTGGTGACCTGCTTGGTTGTACCACGCCTCTTGCCTGATAGCAGCTGAGGTAGGTGCTTGTAGATTTGCAACAAGGAAAAACCAGATAAAAAAACATTTCATACTGTTCAGCTACCCTAAAACATTACTATCAGACCGCATATATGTAACAAAATGAAAAATATATGTAGTTTATAAGCTGCTAAAATAAAGACTAAAATAACAGTTTAGTTAAAATTAGGGAACATATGGAAAGTAAATGAAAATCAACATATATGTGTATATCATATGTATATAAAAGTATAATTAAGTAAAAGTATATTAAAAAAAAAGTGAAATCAGCCAAATTGGAGGTATATAGTTCTGCATATTTGAAGTTATTTTATGTGAAAATGAAAAATCTCATGGTTGTCCAGGGTGTATCCTGCCTTTGGGAATATTGGAATAAGTGAGTATAGACAATAGATTGATGGAAACATTTATGATCTCACTTGTTCAGAAAGCTTTGCACTGGAAGATTCTCCCTCTTTGTGGTTGACTGATGAAGTATAAAATAAACATGACATACTGTTAAATTGCAGCCACACCTGCTATATTGGAAGCATCCATTATTTTTTCTACTCTATTTGTCAGTTCTTGTTTATTTGAACAGTTATATACTCAAAAGATACCATTAGTATGCAAAAGTAACTTTAAATTGAAAACTCATCTGAGCAGCACCTTTTATAATTTAATATTCACTTGGGTGAAGGGGTCTTTTTTATTTAACCATTACCTACCAATATTTAGCACAAACTATTCAGCAGGTTTTATTGATTCTCTATCGCCATTTACTCATATGATTTGTAAAATTTCCTGACGGATTATCTTCTGTATTCCTGCTCCCTTTAAATTTTCCATACGGATACCTACCAGACAACATACTCCCACTGCACACCGGTCAGCTGGGCTTTCCACAGATTAGATTTGACACTTATTACATTTCAAGGTTATGGCAAGGGGGATGGAGTGTATTCGATCAGTGGCAACTTGACTCCACTTTACTGGAGGTATAAACTCAAAGTGAAATAGTTATAGCACTTATCTAATAACAGGCATTTTGACAAAATAACATGATTCCCTCTTGGATTGCATCTTGTAGGAGTTTAGTGTATTTAACTTGAATCCAGGGTTTAGTCCTCGACCATTTAAAAGATGTCTTGTATGTGAGAGTAGCCAGATAACTGGCTTGTAATATCACTGCTTGACTTGAACTGCCTTCAAGTCATTTCTGAACATTTAACTGATTTCCTCTTAGTCAAATGTCAAGAATTTAACTTTGTTTGTGAAATGTTTTTGTTGGCATTTGGTTCCTGTAAATGTCAGGGTGCTGGGCCCTTCTGAAAAAACACAAGAGCTTTAATAAAGGATACAGAGAAAGTGATGCTCATTACCAGCAGATGGCAAACTTTCACCATTAACTACCCCACTGAGAAGACCCACCCTAAAACCTGCAGTGACATCAGTGTTTTAAATAACCCAGGGTGCCTATTGATTCTCCAGATATATTTGACTCCAGTTTCTGACAAATAATTGGATTAAGAAATGTATCCCATTGGCCTCTATAATGAAATAAAGCTGTAGTTAAGAGGACCCCACAGAGGACTGTGCAGAATGTAATGTGACTTTCTTTGGGTTTACTGCTACCTGTTGTGATGTTAGAACTGGCAGCGTATTTGTATCGTGCATCTGAGTAAGAAAACAGGAAGAAGCCTCACAGTCTGACTGACATGTACCCTCTTTCTCTCTTGCTCTGTCACTCTGACTGTGGGCATGCTGCAGTGAAGCAGAGAGGGGGGGGGTGGTATGTTGTAAGAAGACAATGAGGTGCAAGACAAGGTAGACATGGGGAAATGGTTAAAAAAAAAAAAAAAAACTGAAGGAGAAAAGCTAATAAATTAGAGACTAACAGAAAGGAAGTGGCAAAGGCCAGGCAATATGAAGTGATGGCCGAGGTCGAAGAGAGGGGCCGTAATTGATTGGCTCGTTTCTCCACATGCACCTGTCATCAAGCTAATTGGAACGGCAAAGACAAAGAGGAGAGAGGTGTCAGTCACACCCGAGACTTTCCATGAGGGCAGTCCATGTCACGCTTAGATGAGAGCGGCTTTTTCCTCAAACTTCTTCAGCCTGCAACAGTTCTGTGAGTTGGGAAGAAGAAAGACAACAAATCCTTTTTGAGGGATCTGAGATCGGCACTATCAGGAGGCTTTACTCTGGGACATCGGCCTGTGACGAAATATCTCCTATGTAAAGGAAACAAACAGCCTTCTCTTTTCAGTCCCATCT
Source organism: Telmatherina bonti (assembly GCF_933228915.1). Classification (NCBI taxonomy): domain Eukaryota; kingdom Metazoa; phylum Chordata; class Actinopteri; order Atheriniformes; family Telmatherinidae; genus Telmatherina; species Telmatherina bonti. The sequence continues at coordinate 22,522,360 of NC_136627.1, read as the reverse complement.
CTATGCAATCACCAAACTGATGATCAGAGTTGACTAAAAATCAAGTTTTGTGTGAACACCCACATGCAGATATATATGTGCACGTTTCTGCCCCAAAAGAGTTTCTCATCAATATGCTAATGTATCCAGTAGTGCATCTATTACCATACCAATGTTTCAGGTGTTTTATATTTACACATCCACTTGCCAGTCTGCAGTCAATGTTTATCCTGCATCATTGTATAGAACTGGCCTGTTTTTGTTGCTGCATGATCGCCTGCTACAGCTGCTGTTGTCACACGGTGACGTCTTCAGCTTCACTACTCTTCTGCTTAGTATGCTTCATTTTTCACGTTTGATATAGTGCACTGTTCATCAGTATTCATGTGTGTTTGTAGCAGGATGCACACTTGCAGCATCTCTGAGCTGCTGTTCTTGCCAATATATCAGTCACTCCCCTGTGTGAGGGTTGTTTTAGGTCAGTCTTAAGATCAGTAAACAAAATGATTAGTTATTTTCCTGCATTACCTCTGGGTAGCCTCTCTAGGAGAGACACGGTGGGGTTGTATTAAATGTGATAAATCACTGTCTAGTTGTTTAGCGCTCATCAAAAAAACGTTATTTTTCTAACAAGTGAAACAAGAAGAATAATGTGTTCTGCCTTTGTAAAGTTCCCTGCAAGAAACTGGCCAAAGTGCTTGTAAATGGTCGTTACAGCTGTAAAATTATTTTATCCCTTTTTTCAAATAGAACTTTTATTCACATTTCGATCTGTCCATCCATTTTCTACACCCTCTTTATCCTGCTCATATTTTGGGAGGGGGGCTGGAGTCTAAGCCTATCCTGGATGCCTTTGGGCAAGAAGTGGAGTAATCTCTGCATTGCCAGGAAGTAACCAACCCTGTCTGATCATCCACAAATCCAAAGAGTAAAAGTGTTGCATTATGTGTGCAGAAGTTGAGAGATGTTCATGTTTCATATTGGTTGTTGTCAGTTATGGGTTGTATTCCTGCAACAAGATGCAAACCTGTTGCCATGCTAACCTGTTGGGACGCTAACTTGTAACCACACAAGTCCTGTCACTGAGTTGGATGAGTTTTGAGCTTGTTTCTATGGTGTGATAGTCACTTTTCATCTGTTTCTGCATCCTAGCAGCTATTTTTGAACATAGTACATTATTACTTCAGTGATACTTTCACCTCATGCAAATTATAAAGGCATGCTAGAATTAGCAAAGGAAATGGATGTGGCATTGGATGTTTTGGAGTCCAGAAAGTGTAGAAATATTTACATATTTTCACTTCGGACAAACGTATTGCAACTCATTCACATTACTCAGTGAGACTGTGTAAGAAAGATAGACAAGCTCACATCTGATCAATTAGAAATCACCAGTGAACTTAACATGAATGTATTATTGCTGTTAGCGAAAAAAACTAAGACTACAGACACACTACTAACAAAAAGACCCCGCACTGAGGGTCAAACTTAGCATCGTCTTGTTGTGTGGCAGTTGTCCTTGTCCCTGGATCACTATGCTGTTCAGCCATAAAGTGTTTGCATGAAAACAAATATTTTTCTGAATCACTTTACCACAAGTGTTTATAATCACGTTGTCCACTCATATGAACATTGTACCTATTACAAAAACAGCTGATGCTTTCATGCAAAACAATCACCTCAATTATACTCTATTTCCCAAAAGGGGACCCTGACCTTATATGATTGATTTTAATGCTGCACTTCTCCCCCTCCATCGAGCAGAAGCCAAAATCAGATGAATTGGACTGAAGATCAATGCACTCTCCACAGTCTACATAATCCATCCTCTCTGGTAGTCACTGTCCCATGCAGAACAATGAGCTGGGTGCGACATGGACAACGTTAAGCCAATGCTGAGAGAGAGAGAGATGAACTGCCTCCTTAAAATGGGAGGGTTATGCTAAAAAAAAAAAAAATGTGTCACTGAAAGATCACAGATTCATGTATGCCAGACAACAGAAAGGATACCTGAACCCATTCATCTGTTGTTGCGGTGGGATGCGTCTTAATCAACCTCTCCAATAATGAATAGGCACCCGTGGCTTGGTGTTAACCCTGTCTAATTACAACACCATACTTTGATGGAGTGTCTCGGTGAAAAGCTTCAGGCAGGCAACCTGGCATCAGCCTCTGTTCAGTCTGCTGTGAAAGAGAAACCAGTGGGTGCAGTGCATTGGCGATGAGCTGTGACCTGAGAGTACACCCAGGCTTAGCGTACCTCAGAGGCACAGCAGAAATCGATGGCACTATTGGCAGCCTTGCTTCTCTAGACTTTGGTAACCGGCAGCGGTAAGGTCCTGCCTCTCTCCTGCCAGGTTGATCGGGCAGACAGCGGTTGTTTTTGTGTCCAGTACCATGAAAACAAGTGGAAGGGGATAAGATCAGACATGAAAACAAAGTGAGATGTTTAAGGCTTAAGTGGGTTGCTTAACATATGGCCTTAGTCAGCTGCTCTTTGTTGCCCTGTGGGCATTTGATGGCAGTGAATGGAGCTTGCTGCTCTCTCTCTGATGCTGGATTTGGTTGAGAGGAGACATGGCAAAGTAATTTATTGTTCTCAATTCACGACTGTCTACTAGATATTCAAAACAAAGCACAAAACAGAAGACTGGCTGTTTCCTTCAGCCATTAAAAGAGCAATATTACTTTCATTCCCTTTCTCTCTAAGACCTAAACTGGAAGATTGATGCCACTGATATGGCTGTGTGGTAAAGGCAAAGACACTTAGAAACAGCTGCTGTGGACTCACATTTGACTGAAAATAACTTCCAGAAGTATGTGGCATCCTCCCCCTTTTTTTAATTCTCCAGCACACAGTCATAGTCATGATTCACAATGAGTCATCTAGGAATCATGAGTCTTCTTTTATTGCATGGAGCATGCATAGCTGACTTAATTGTGTAATCATTCTCAGTAAGTGTCTGCCATTTAAACAGGCTTTTGCAGTATTCTTTAAAACCCAAACCCATAATTTCAATATGCTGTCCTCTTATGAGTTTCTGATACCCAAACACTGGCTGAGTTTATGTTTTAAGCATGAGCATGAATTTTACATGAGCTTTTGAAGCTGAAAAGGCTTGTTTTACATAGGCAGTGTTTGTTAACACTGAGTTAAAATAGTCTTCAGTTTTAATCTTGAGATGCAAGAGAGCACGATGCATCTTTTCTCGGTGTAGGTGAGGTTGTTAAGAAACCAGAAGCGGCTCAGTGAGGCCAAAAGGGAAAATAGGTTTGAAAATGTACATCAGGAGAGCATCATCAGACTGTCATTGATTTGATTCCTGTTGTTTTTCACAGCAATATGAATTTATCAATGACAAATTAGCTATTAACTCTGAGTTCTGGGTAAGTTTTTATCAGCATACGTGGCAAGACAACAAGTGAGTGGCTAGGGTCCAGTGTTGGCAGGGAGGGCTGGCGACGTCACCTTGCTCAGCTTTCACAGCTCCAGCTGCATCCCAGTATTAGATTAGACGAAGCAATGCAAGCCTGTCTGAATCCTCAATGGATGCTGAGAGACCAAGCTGGGGTCAGGTGATTTAATCTGGCTGCCATGCTCCTGCAGAGTGTTGATCAATAAAGCTCCTATACTAATTCCAACATCAGGAAGGAACGAATCTACCTAAAGAAAAAAAACCCTCTACGAATGAGCAAAGACAGCGATGAAGAGAATAACAACAAAACCTGACAGGAATTGAAAATGACTCCTTTGTTTGGTTGTCCTGTGCTATTCTCTCCACAGGCTGGAGGCCACTAAACTAGTCATTTGGAACATCCAAGATGGCTTCCTGCCGTTAGCTTTAAGTCGTCTGACAACATCCAGCTGGCTTTTGAAAAGGGCACAAATTCAGTGGACACTAATAATCCTTGGTCGGGCCTTAAGGTGAGCTGCCTTTTGGAGCAGAGATTCACTTAGGAGTTCTTCAGAAAATGATTCCACTCAAGGGTCTTGGTAATCCAGCTATATTGGCTCAGAAGGGCAATATTTGGCAAAGGAATGAAAGTCAAGTTTGGCCAGCTATTAAGTGGAAGCCCACGAAGATCCATTCTTCACCATGAGACCGAATACAAGTTTTTTTTTTTTTTTTTTTTTTTTTTTTTTTTTACCTCTCAGTACAGCATGAACTGCATGTGAGAATTTCTCAGTTGTGTTCAGGTATTTTGATCTTTTTAAACAACCATGTTTTCAAGCAGGTAAAGTTATCGAAAAACAGCTATTTCAGATAATAGCCGTTCTATAATTGTCTTTTGTTTGTCCCTGTTCACGGAGGTCAGGCGCTGATAGTCAGTGTGCCTGTGGCTTTGATGCACTCACCTGATTGCATAATTGCATTCTGCCGATATATCCTCTGCTCTGCTGGCAGGTGAAATCTTTGAGATCTGTGCTGTTTAACCTTTAGTAAAGTCAGGGCTGGTGATTGACATTCAGACCTGATTACCTGAGCTCAGGAAAATTAGGACAGGCGTGTTCTAATCACTGGTGAATTTCCCCAAACTCAGACCAACTTCCTTCCTGCGTCTCGAAGGGTCACACAGAAGGTATCTAGTGTGAGGTGATCGGTGAAAGTGTTAGATGCAGGAGATGTGAGCAATAGCACATTTGAACTGGTCCAGAAAATCTCTAAAACAGCATGTTGTATAAGGAACTAGTGGTGATGTGATGAGTGATAGACAACAAACCTGCACTGTAACCTTCTAACATCCTTTTGCAATGCCTCGGTGGGCAGGAGTTCAAGCTGCACACAAAGGAACTTCAGCGTATTACGTGGTAAAGGCAAAGCAGTCTATGATACAAACTGGGCTGAGATATCCACACTATTGTTTGCAGAAGTCCGTCTTGTTTGCTCAGCTGATGAGTCCGATGGTTTCTTCACACATTTTAACTCCATCCAGCTGCCTTCCAAAGTAACTTTGATCCTTAGATGCAAAAACTGTTGTGAGAGTTTTGTGTTGGCGTAGCAACTCCAACATTGTCACCTATCTGCCAGTCAGATGCTTCGCAAATAATGATTCAAGTTCTTCCATAAACCATCACTGTCACGAACACCTGCCTCTCGCTGCTCATTTCTCCAGACTTGGAACGTGTTAGCAAATAGAGCAGGCAGTGGAATGCTTCTCTGAGTGCAACATGGCTCTCCTGTTTGCCGGGGTAATGGTTTGCTTAGAGTGACAAAATTGTCCAAACAAAGCACATAACCCTTGGTTTTCCTCATCGCACTCAGCAGCAGCCTTTCTGCAAAGACTAGTATCAGCTGTAGCACATACAGTTCAGATTCAGGCGACATCTAGCAGTATGACTGCTTTCAGAACTGTCACATACAGTTAGGAGTTTGGGTTGGCTCAGCTCTGGCACTAACATAAAAAGGATTTCTCGGTTTGCTGCTCCAAATTCATGTCACTCCACTCTTCTTCACTGCTTTATCCCTTGTTACCCACTCCCCTTTTTTCTTCCTCATCCCTCATGTTATGTCTTCCATCTCTCGATGGCCTCTGGAAGAAAGCCAGAGCCATTAGCCTCCTGTCAGTCTGAAAAAAGAGGAGGATCCACGCCGGTAGTTGATGCAAAAGGGACAACGCTACTTGGTTGACCAATGCAAAATACTGCAGGACCTTTTAGGGGTGAAAGGAAATGGTGCAGAGACAGAGATTCACAGGGTGCTTCTGTGCATGTAGAAAGATGCAACGCAACAATGCCTGACACATGGACACAATACCATAGTTTCAGTGTAGTTTCAGTCATAACTAATGAATATTTACTAATTGGTCATAAGATGTCAGGAGATGCATTGTTTCACAGTGGAGGAGGTGGTGTTCAACTTATGCTTGCTGAAAGTTGGAAATAAATCTTCAGCACCTGTGAAGGTTAAGGGTTTACCTCCTATGCTTATGTGGGTTTACGTCAATGCTTAGTTAGATTTAGGTGCATATATTTATTTATCTAGCTTTTGAGCAACATATACTGTGCAAATTCTATCTTTAATTCCCCTGGGCTCTCACATGTTGTAATCTGACAGAAACTTGATCCCTGATGGCTCTGAAATAAGCATTGACCATCTGTGCTGTATGATGCTGATTATTTGATCACTTACCAAGATTATTATGTGACAAATGTGCATCAGTAACACACCACCTCACATAGTGACCCTCCTTCAGGCCCGCTGTGCTGTTTTCCCCAAGGAGAAACAGCCATTCTTTTACAATAAACATCAATGTGACGATACAGAATCTGCACTTCTTTAAAGCAGAAAGGGTGGCAGCTTTGTAAAGCACCAAGAGAAGCATCTTCAGAGTCTTGCTACTGGTAGAACAGCAGTATGAGGCAGTAGTGTTTCTCTTTTACATTAAATGCACTAAATGTGCCTCAGTGAGAGTTTGGCATTGTTTGGCTTTTTTGTGTGTGTCTTTAGTCAGAAGCTCAGAAAGATATCAGGACATTTTGATTGAAATATTTCTAATGTTTGAAACTATTTCCATCCACATATCAATACAAAGAGGTTTATAGAAATGGGCTTGAACAAGATTCTTCTTAAAGTTATGAGCACAACTTTCCAATTATAAACATGACTGTCACTCATCGTTATGAATGAGCGTTTTAAACTCACATCAAAGACACGGAGTAGTGGTTGGCACTGTGGCCTCACAGCAAGAAGGTGACTGGTTTGAGCTTTGGTTGGGGGAAGGTTTGAACAGTGGTGTTTGTGTGTGGACTTTGCATGTTTTCTCCCTCTGTATGCTTGGGTTGATTCCAACTTCCTCCCACCATCCAAATACATGCATGTTAGATTATTTCCGTTGTTCCCAAACTGGGGGGCAGAGTTATCATGACGGGTTGCAGCAAGGCTAAATAAGAGTTTTGGCACTGGACAAATTTGTAACACTGCCAATTTTCATTTAATTTCATTTTCATTTTCAACTTTATTTATTTATATAGCATCAAATCACAGCAATGCCATCGCAAGACGCTTTATAGACAGAGAAGAAATCATAATGAAAGCCAATTTATAATAGCCTATATAAGAAAACCAACATATTGAGTTGGATCCAACGCAATCTCCCATCCTGAACAAACACACTGGCGACAGTGGGAAGGAAAAAACCCCCTTTTAACAGGAAGGAAATCTCCGGCAGAACCCGGCTTAAGGACAGGCAGCCATCTGCCTCTGCTGTGTGGGGGGGAAGAGGACAGAAAGACAACAGACAACAGGAACTGCTACTCCCGGCCAGGGACACCTGCTGAGACAGGAGACATACATGTTAAAGTGGAACTATTATGTGCATTTCAGGCTAATTTATTTTTATTTCTGAGACCAGAAGGGCTGGGATTGATCGAGTTATTGTCATAAATCACTTTATTTACTTCAGACCGACCCTCTCCGTAGGCTGTCAGATCAGCCTGCGGGCAAAATGAGTGGATTGAGGCTCTTCTGCATTAAGCCCCGCCTCCCGCCACTGCACTACATCAGGAGCGCGCACCGCACCTGCTTTCGCCGTCATTGTAACATCTCATAAACAGAAGGATTAGACTAATATGAACTCAATAAAAAAAAACAAAAAAACACACAGCATACAGCCCTACATGCTGGAACCTGAATCAGACCCTGAAAACAAAGTGGAAAACAGCAACCCACAGCAACGAATGCAGCAGGATGTCTCTCTTTGGTAAACTCACCAGCCATCATTCGAAATAACTTTATCCGACGTTTTCCACCTGCCTGATGTATTTGTACATGCCCTTGTTAACCAGTAGAAGGTAACCAATCACCGAACCTTATCCCCCGAGACGTCACAAGGATTTCCAAGTAGAAAAAACTCTCTAAAACGACGCGTTTTTCGTCGCCATGGAAGCCGAACGGAGAGCGTGCTGGAACTCAAACTCAAATTCAAACATGTGTTTAGGTGATAAAAAACAGTGCCGTTCACATGTCAGATGAGGATTCAACACTGTAACACTGTAGAAATGCTCAGAAAACTCAAAATACCATAATAGTACCCCTTTAATGATGCAACACTGTTATGGGGGGGGATAAAAGAGAGAGATAAAGAGAAAGAAGCTCAGTGTATCAGGAAATGTCCCTCAGCAGTCTAAACCTATAGCAGCATAACTAAGGGATGCTAACCATCCCTAGCTATAGGACTTATCAAAAAGATAAGTCTTCAGCCTAGTCTTAAAGTTGGGGAGGGTGTCTGCTTCCCTAACACTAACTGGGAGCTTATTTTATAAGAGAGGGGCCTGATAACCAAAGGCTCTGCCTCCTGCTCAGCTCTTTGAGACTCTAGGAACCACAAGTAAGCCTGCAGTCTGCGAACGAAGTACTCTGCCTGGTATATAAGGAACTAGGAAGTCTTTGGAAATTGGAAATGATGATAAATCAACAAGAGAGGCTAATTGACTGTAGTGAGTTGTGTGTATTAAAATATAATTTGATATTATGAAGAATAAAGCCAAACAAGCTACAACACCACTTGGGGACTTTTCATCCTGAATACAAAGAAAAGCCTGTAAGGTACTTTAGAAATAAACCATCATCGTGTAGAGTTGTTTAACTAAAGCAGAATGGATAGTAATACTGACGCTGTTTTAGCAATAATGAACCACACTGCAGCCACTAAACTGATGACGCATTACTCAGCAGCCCATGTTTCTTTGGTTCATGTGACTGGAGAGCTTGACATTAATGTCATCGATGAAAAGGGGGCCTGCAGAAAAAGTTTGGAACCACTGCGTTAATTGATCGCTCTAAAATCTCACATTAGAAATGAATGTGAGTGTGAGTTTGTCTCTTTGTGTTGGCCCTGCGATGGACTGGCTGTTAAGAAAATAATAAACAAATAAGATACAAAATCAGAGGGCAACACTATCATAACATGGAACAACATCTGCTATATTTTTTGTTTACATGAAATTGAGTCTTTTTTTCAGTTCAGTTCTCTCATATATCAGGCTTAAATTGCTCTGCCGATGTATTTTGGCACGGTGTGAAGAATATGTGATATGCACACATCTTCACTTCACACTCTTCATTTACAGATACCAGCTCATGTTCAGGAAATGCTTAAAATGTTGAAGTCAATCTTGACCCGCAGCTGTGATTGATCTCTGATTCTGGTCAGAAAAGTTCAGTGCAGAGTTCACTCTGGCTCTCTGGAAGACAAGGAACTCTCCGGCTGATGAGCGAATCAGGACGTCGATGCCAAAACATCTGCCAAAAGAGTTTCACTCTGAATGCTAATGAGAGAAATTGCTGACAGTCCGTGTTTTGATTTGTCAGGGAATATTCCTAGTTCGTGCACCTTGCCAGATTCCTTTTAATCAATACTCATGGATGCACCCACTCCCTGACTTCAGCATAAATGTGTCATTCATTGTCAGACGAACCATCCACCCTTGTTCGCATCATAGTGAGGTGACGGTACTCTTGTTCTGCCATTTCAGCATCAGCATCCTTATTCACATCCATCCTACCCCGCGTGGGGCTTCAGTTCATGTGGGATTTAAGACTTTGTCAATAGAAGCTATTGCCGTTTGAGTGTGCTGTCCAATTATAAAATGGCTCGCGTTCAAATATAGTTTATTTGGAGTCAGATGTGGTCATGCGAACATTAATTCCAGCCACAGAGTCCAGTAATAGCCGATGGTTGAGACAGTGGCAGACTGACATGGCAAAGCTTAAATGCAGCATACAATATTTATTAAATGATTTATTCTTATGTGGCTGTTTTTTTTCCCCATCAGTTCCAGTTCTAGTGCAACTCTTGATGCAACTGAGTAAAGCATATACTTTACTGTGCTTCAGTGAATACCGTGCAGCTGTCAGTGTGCCAGCTGCACTAGTCTTTCACTCACAGTAAAGAATTTTTCATTTCCATGCTCCAATAATGATCTGTCTGACATCAGGAGATGTAGCCCACTGTGACAAGGCCTAAACTGATATATCAGACGTGCCTGTTCAAATTCTAGGCAGTCTTAAACTGCAACACTGAACAGCAAATCAGTCCTGTCCAGTAGTTACTTGGACATCTACTCCCATTGGCCGCCGCACTGCTTACTGGTGGAAATGCTGTTAGCTCATGCTGTTTATCTTAAGTGTTTGACTGTGTCAGAAATGTTGAAATAGTTTCCCCTCACATTCCCTGATTTGATGTGTGTGGTGGTAGGATTTAGTTTGTACATGGAAAACTTTCAATTCAGCTCCCAGTCCTCCCAGGAACAGACGCTCCAACAAGTTCACTCAAAGATAAGACTTCTCTTCTTGTTTTGTTTGAGGTCATCTGTCTGAAAGTTCAAGACTGACACAGACTGGATCATGAAACAGCATGATGAATACACACCACAATAAATGTACAACAGAAGAACTGACAAAGAAAACAATTGAGGCTCAAATCCCGACCTCAACAAAATGAACACACTGTGGTGAACTGAAGCTGTGCATAAAACATGTTACTAAACTAACTTAGCTGAGGATTTTTAAGTAGTGGAAATGTTTTCCACTAAAACTTTATCGATAATGTTAAACATATTCCATAATATGCTGCCACTATCATGTGGCACTAAATTGCACTGGCTCAGATGATTGTGTGCGTGTTTTTTTTTTTTTTATTTCTAGTGGAGATTTCTGAAACCTTTTTAGCAAAACCTCTGCTGCTGAGAGATTTTCACCTGCTGGTTTGAAAAACTGTGCTGCCTGAGTGATTCTTCCTTGTACTGTAGACACTTTGCTGAGACATGGCTGCAGAAGCATTTACCAGACTCTAGTGCCTCTACAGTACACCCAGCTCTCAGACTATTCAGCCTGACAGAGATGTCAGAGGCAGTGCCAAAAGTAGAGGCGGAGTTATGCTTGTTAACAACTGATCCTGGACAAGTCGCTATGAGGATGATCCCTGCCTGGGACACTGAACTGCTACAGGTTTGGATTCATACCATTCAAGATAGTTAAGCTGTGCTATTTTGTTGTTCTGCCTTTGGTGTGTACAGCTCACCCTGCACTTCAGAGGATGCTGCCTTTGACGTCATCGCTTCAGACATGGCTGGGAGCAAACCCAAAATCCCAACACATTCATGGCCTGCACATCTAAGTAGGATTAAAAGACAGTTCCAGTGCTATGAAAGACATCCTGCTTTGCTCTGATATCTAAAAAAAATCTCATTCATCTGGACTCAGTTACTGCAGACAAGCTGAGCCTCCATCCCATGTGAAGAAAACATTGGAGAAACTGTTACTGCCTCAACCAAGTCACCAAATAAGCTATTTCTAGAAGCCATGACAGGTTACTAATTGTATTGTGAATGAATTATGATGCTGTTATCCACCTCTGTGTGGAACTTTTTGGGGAATAATCACCTCATTGTAAATGTTAACAAAGACAAAGGAGATGACTGTGGATTTTAGGAAGACCAGGAATAAACAAAATGCTATTTCCATGTAGGGTGAACAGGGGAAAGTGGCTGTGTTCATCTGGACAACAAGATGAAATCCTCAATTCCCCCAGGAAGCAAAGAAGCTTCAATGTCTCTACCAAGACCTTAAATATCCCTTATAAGTCTGTCTGCAAAGAGGAATCAGCTTTAAAGTCATTTGTTTGGCAACATCAGAATGAGTGAATAAAAGAAACTGAACAGACTGGTAAAGAAATCTGGGTCTGTGCTGGGAACTGCACTGGATCAGCTGGAGTGGATTGCCAAAAGAATTTAGTTTAAACTGCTCAACATAAAGAATAACGCTGTACACGCTCTACATAACATAATGGTAAACAACAAAGTGTGTTCAGTCGGAGGCTTCTTCATCACATCACTGCAACAAAGAACAGAACATCATTCCTACCCACAGCTGCTCAATAAAGTTCAATTCAGTTTTGAAAATAATTACAAGTTGTTACAGCTTCCAGTGGTTTTCTTCTGCTTTTTATAGGGCAATGATGACATCATCTAACATTTCATGTGGTTTTGTTCAGCTGAGGTTAAATCTAATCACAACACCTGTTTAGGACCTGATGTTTTCTCTTGTTATGTCTTTGCAAACCTTACAATTAAAAGACTGTTTCTTCATTATTTGATTAAATTTCCGACTGAGAAGACAATCACGTTTCCACCCTGATGCAAATTTCAACAGGTGGGGTCACTTCATACATTTTAAGATTTTCTTGAAGGGTCTCCACTTCTGAGAACATCATCTATGAACAATCGTTCACTCTAAATGCTAATCAAGGCAGGACATGGTTTCAATTTTTGTCTTGTTGCTTCTAGTTTTGCCCCTGCCGAACCATATCTGCAATGTCTTCAGGTCAAGCATCTGGGTTCAGGGTTTTATTAATTCCAATTCCAATTCCAACTTTATTTATAGAGCGCTTTAAAACAATACAGTTGACCAAAGCAATGTACACAATCCCAAGCTCAACAACATTATCCTTCATAGAATGATAGAAGTAAAATAGAATTAAAAAAAATAAAAATAAATATGAGTCACTGTAAATATCTCTCTCTCTCTCTCTCTCTCTCTCTCTCTCTTCTATCTATCTATCTATATATATATATATATATATATATATATATATATAAGGGCAATACTAAAGCCCCTAAACAGTGAGATAACCCGAAGCAGTACAGCCACATCAGCGAGAGAGAAAGAGAAGAGAAAATGAGAGAAAATAAGAAAATAAAGGATAAGGGATCGAGAAGATTAAAAAAAAAGAAGAAACAAAATGAAAAGAGCTTCTGGAGAATTCAGACTGCCATTAGTGCAACATCACTCTCCAAAAAAGATGCTCACAAAAAGTTAATCTTTTTTTTTTTTTTTTTTTCAGTACTGTTTGCTTTACCTGCGATGGACTGGCGAGCTGTCCAGGGTGTACCCCGCCTTTAGCCCAAAGACTGCTGGAATAGGCTCCAGCTCCCCCGCAACCCTGATGGATTAAGCAGTTAGGAAAATGAATGAATGAATGTTTACTTTACAATTTTGTCATAGTTGCTCTAAAAGCAAAGTGTGAGGCCATTAATGCTGACATACATACTTGGTGTGCTGATACTGCAGCCCATTTTGTGCCTCGGTGCAGACAAGAAGCTTATCCCGGTGGACAAGCAACCTTTTTTAATATGTGTGGCTTTCAGATAATGGTTCTTACAATAATATATATATATATATATATATATATATATATATATAAACTGTTCTTGACATTTAATATAAAAAAATTTGAGCAATTAGAGAGGGATGAAACATCACGGCAGGGCATTTTCCTGCTTCTGATCAACGCTCCTGTCCCACTGGAAATGGGACAAGTCCCCAGATGCTAGCGGTGGTAGAGTTGAGGCTGAGATGCCCTGAACCACAAGCTTGAGGCAGAAAGAAAAGGAGGAAAGCTGTGCAAAAGACCATCTAAAACAGAAATACAAATGCATACACTTTGAAGAAAATGCTGTTTAGCTTGCAGAATGGAGGCGTGAAGATAATTTGACCGGTTCAGTCAAAGACAAAGCAGGCAAAGGACATGAGTTTGACAACATTGTAAAGTCAAAGTGAAATCTTATTAAAATGACAATAACTCAAATGCTCAGGATAAAGGCAGTTGTGAAAGGACAGTTCTTATTTCCTGAGCTTACACAAAAACCTCATTAGCATAATATTTATACATTCATTTCCAAGGTGTTTTCTGAATCACATTCTTATAGAGAGCATAAAACAGAATACGATACAAAAGAAAAAAAAAGATGAAGCTGTGGTAGGAGATTAAAAAACATTTTTGCTCTTTTACTTTTAGTTTAGCCGGAGGAAATTCAGCCCAAAGATTACACCCTACTCTATATGAGGTTCTAAGAAGTGAAATGTTGCAAGAGAAAACCCAGAGCAACATTAACAGCGATGAGTAAGAAAAGTCAAATTGCTTTTGGCAGCACTGGAATGTTCAGATTAAATTTTTTCTCAAAAATGTAATGTAAGGTACTTTTTACAAAGCTTTGATTTGGTTAGAAGCTTTGCAATTGAGCCAACTGTTATTCAAGATCATATCATCAGACTGGATTTCTCACAGTAGGAGGACCGCCGTGTTAAAAACCAGCGGTCAGTATCATAACAACAGCAGACGGTTTGAAAAGTATTTCAATAACAAGCTATAATAGATTAACTAAACAAGACTGGGTTTCTTGTTACATTCACTCTGTTTGGATATATTTGTAGGAATTCTGTGAAAGAGCCTGTAAGGGGGAAATGGCCATCTCCTAATCAAGACGGGGGGGGGCTAGACAGACTCTGACAGACTGCCTCAGGAAATGTTGATTCCATGAAGATTCTGTCTGACGATAACAAGGCTGAAATGAAAGCGTGAGATATGAGGAAAGACCAGATCTCTGTAACTTATCATGTCCATCTTTGCTCCAGGCTAGTGGCTCTAGGCAGCATCACCTGCTACCAACATAAATTTTTGACAAAACTGCTGCAGTGTCTGTAATATTTGCAGAATATTGACAAGGCAAAGTGTGGGTATAAACTAACTCGAGGACACAATGTTCCCATTTCTGCGGCATTTAAACGTCTGACGCAGCTTTTCCTCTTTGTTTAGGAATGTCTGCATGTCTTTGAGCGATCAGCGTGATATAATTGGATTTTTTTCTTAGCGGGGACAGACTCTTCATATACTAGATTATCATAATGATTTAACCAGTACACTTAAAAAGTTGCAACAAGGCTAAATTTGAGCTTTTTATTTGTCCCACGGGGCAGACATGAAAAGTTAATATCAGCTCTCAGCCTGTATTATAACACACAAATATTCTATTACATTTCAATTCTGGCCACATATTGAATGTGGATGACGGATGTGACTTCAGACATCCACTTAAAGCATGTTGATTTCTTTCTATTGACTGTAATTAATCCTGATTTAGTCGATGCATAGCTAACTGTGTGGTATGCAAATTAAAGTCATGATAATGCAGATCAGCATATGGTAAATCTGTTAACGCGTAGTGCATATTACAGAAGCCTATCATTTATTCACTACCCGTCAGTCCTGAGGTTGGATGTAAACACACCTGCAGGAGATGTGTAAAGATTAAAATGCTCATGTAGCTGCATTCCAAAAAGCAGTCCAGCTGTACATTTTTTTTTAATGACACACTTATGAAGTTCTGTGAGTAAATCTCTTTTAAGTAAAGGTTGCAATGTTGGCAGACTGCTCGAGCTTTGCTTTTGGCTTTATTTATTTAATCAGGAAGTTTCACTGAAATCTCATTTGCATGTGAATCTTAAGTACAAAAACATTCGGTGAGTTGAATATTCAGGGAAGATGGCGTTACTTTTATTAGGAAATGGCAACAAAGCATTCCCACCTTTTAACCTGCCATTCCCTGTTTCCACTCCCCCTGAGAGAAGATGTTTGGTCAGCCACGTCATGATCCAGCATGTTTATTTATCATTCTGAGACGTATGTAAGGCAAATGCTGCTCTGATTAGCAGCTCAGTAATAACCTGTGGTACGGTCCAGGAGGCTAATATAGCAGGCAAATTTAGGCAATTTTGCTTGGATAGTGAGGAAGTTTCTTTCTGTCTGTGCGAGTGACAAGAAAGTCAGGTTGAAAAGCACACACTATATATATATATATATATATATATATATATATATATATATATATATATATATATATATATATATATATATATATATATATACACTGCTCAAAAAAATAAAGGGAGCACTTAAAAAACACAATGTAACTCCAAGTCAACCACAGTTCTGTGAAATGGAACTGTCCACTTAGGAAGCAACACTGATTGACAATCAATTCCGCATGCTGTTGTACAAATGAAATAGACAACAGGTGAAAATTATAGGCAATTGACAAGACACACCCAATAAAGGAGTGATTATGCAGGTGGTGACCACAGACCACTTCTCAGTTCTGATGCTTTCTGACTGATGTTTTGGTCACTTTTGAATGCTGGCGGTGCTTTCACTCTAGTGGTAGCATGAGACGGAGTCTACAAACCACACAAGTGGCTGAGGTAGTGCAGCTCATCCAGGATGGCACATCAATGCGAGCTGTGGCAAGAAGGTTTGCTGTCTGTCAGTGTAGTGTCCAGAGCATGGAGGCGCTACCAGGAGACAGGCCAGTACATCAGGAGATGTGGAGGAGGCCGTGGGAGGACAACAACCCAGCAGCAGGACCGCTACCTCCTTCTTTGTGCAAGGACGAACAGGAGGAGCACTGCCAGAGCCCTGCAAAATGAGCTCCAGCAGGCCACAAATGTGTCTGCTCAAACAGTCAGAAACAGACTCCATGAGGGTGGTATGAGGGCCTGACGTCCACAGGTGGGGGTTGTGCTTACAGCCCAACACTGTGCAGGACGCTTGGCGTTTACCAGAGAACACCAAGATTGGCAAATTCGCCACCGGTGCCCTGTGCTCTTCACTGATGAAAGCAGGTTCACACTGAGCACATGTAACAGACGTGGCAGAGTCTGGAGACACCTTGGAGAACGTTCTGCTGCCTGCAACATCCTCCAGCATGACCAGTTTGGCAGTGGGTCAGTTATGGTGCGGGGTGGCATTTCTTTGGAGGGCCGCACAGCCCTCCATGTGCTCGCCAGAGGTAGCCTGACTGCCATTAGGTACCGAGATGAGACCCTCAGACCTCTTGTGGGACCATATGCTGGTGTGGTTGGCCCTGAGTTCCTCCTAATGCAAGACAATACTAGACCTCATGTGGCTGGAGTGTGTCAGCAGTTCCTGCAACACGAAGGCATTGATGTTATGGACCGGCACATCTGTTTCCCAGACCTGAATCCAATTTAGCACATCTGGGACATCATGTCTCGCTCCATCCACCAACGCCAAGTTGCACCACAGACTGTCCAGGAGTTGGTGGATGCTTTAGTCCAGGTCTGGGAGGAGATCTCTCAGGAGAACATCCGCCGCCTCATCAGGAGCATGCCCAGGCGTTGTAGGGAGGTCATACAAGCACACAGAGACCTACTGAGCCTCATTTTGACTTTTTTAAAGGACATTACATCAAAGTTGGATCAGCCTGTAGTGTGTTTTTCCACTTTAATTTTGAGTATAACTCCAAATCCAGACCTCCATGAATTGATACATTTGATTTTCATTGATAATTTTTGTGTGATTTTGTTGTCAGCACATTCAAGTATGGAAAGAATAAAGTATTTAATAAAAATATTTAATTCATTCAGATCTACAATGTGTTACTTTAGTGTTCCCTTTATATATATATTTTTTTAGCATTGCATATATATTGAAGACCATTTGGGGGGTGGACCAGTGCTATTTTCTCCAAGCTTTTTCATCTAGGATCTATGATAATCCCCAAACTAAATTCATGTACTGCTGAGTTTTACTCCACTGTAGACTTTATTCTTTATAGTGGAATGGTAAAGTCCCCTCTGATCCGAATGACATGTGGTCACAGAAGGGCCTGAAGATCACAGGACTTTGAACAGACAGAACAGCTTACAGGCAGGTCCAGAGTCGAGGCCTCTTCTATTATCACCTGAGCAATCTTTCACACGGAAGGAATTTTATCTGAGGCAACGGTTGCATTAAAGGGAAGCAGTGATACAGTGAAAGCCGCAACACCGAGATGGGGGACGTTAGAGGCAAGGTCTTCAGTGTGGGGCTTTCTTATAATGGCATGAAATACCTCAGAGAATATGACAGATCACAAGATGTTTATTGTTCACTTGCAAGTTAAGGGCTAGGAAAAAAAGATGTTATTACTAGAGAATGGACTATCATTCTTAATAATCAAAGTGTCACATGATGTGATTTAACGCTCCAATTTTTTCTTTTCCTTCCTAGTAATTACTGGTAGAGTCGCCAGAATGCTGCCCTGTCTAACAGATAGGTAATAATCACAAGCAGCCATTCTAACACAAGGTGATGAGACATTTTTCTGAAGTTTTGCCAAGCCGTGTTTGTTCCAGGAGCTGCTGAAAAGGACCACACTTTGTTTCTGTTGCATAAAGCCAAAGCAGGATTAGGGGAGAAGCTGGGTTTATGTGTTATACCAAAGGCTTTAAAGGTAGCGAGGCTATCAGCAGTGCAGAAAGTATTGAACAATAACAAAGATGTGGATAGACGGGAGGTTTTCATGTTTGAATTGTACAATTCTTACAGAAAATCTTCCAGGTTTCATTCTTCTATTGTTATAAGTACAAACCAGAAAATGGTCGACCACAAGAAATAATACTTGAGCAGTTGCGGAGTCTGTTTGTCAGCATCATGTCAAGTAATTTTAAATTTAACAGGATTTTTTTTTCTCTTAGCCACCTCTTCGCTGTTATGACAGTAGTATGTCATGGTATGATGTCAGTTTAATGGAATTGATTGTGGGTGTATGGTGTGTAGGGTGTTTAGCTGCGGGTGAAAAAGACATTACTCTCAGTTGTCTACTCACCCCCCCCTAGTGAGTTACATCAACCTTCAGTTTTTACCACAGTGGTAGGTGCTTAAACAGACATTTACAGTAAGTCTACTAGGTCTGTGATTCATCACAGAGTAGATATCCTCTTAAGTGCAGTTCACCATTTCTCACATCGCAATTAACTGGCGACCACTGGAGTCTTAATGAGCCTACAGGAAGGATTAAAAATGATCTTTACCTTATTGTGCACCTCTAAAATTCCCACAGATCTTGACAGATGTAACAAGTGCAATCAAATTATGAAGGAGGTTTGTTTACTGAACACAAGATCAATAAATACTTGAAGCATTCATATTGTAATCTTTCTCAAGGAGCAGCAGGTAGAAAACAGTGTTTACAGGGCGCTGGATAAAATTACTCATATTGATTTTGGACTAATGTTTTTGAACATTAAAAAAAAGAAAAACCATTATTAATAATCTAAATGTAAATAAACCTTGACCAATCTTTGTAGTTTTCAGAGCAGAGCAACATTTAGGACAAAAAAGAAAAAAAAAGAAAAGCTTTTTCGTTGCCTGTATGTTACTTTTACGCACAAACAACCCAGTTTTTAACGATTCTGTCGAATACACCAAGACACTTCCCCCGGACGTCTTCTCAGCCTTTGTGCCAGGAAGGCGTCAAGCCCCCCCCCCCCCCCCCCCCCCCCCCCCACCCGACTGTGAGTAAGAGAGAGAGAGAAAAAAAAGCGAAGACCTCGCCCGCACCTCAGTCTGCCCTGCATCTTTCCACCGGACTGCAGCAGGGGATAGTACTGCTGATGCTACGGAGTGTGTTTCACTCGTGTCTTTGGTCGGAGGAACAAGCGAGAGCACTGCCTGGCTCCCTCCCTGCGCTCTTCCCTCCGCGGGTAAGTGGGATGCGGGATACGCAGCATCACCGGCGTCGCTAAGAAACCTGCCGGATGACACCTTTCACTTCAGAAGGCGTATCAGATTTGAAGGCACCTGTCATGAAAACAGTCGGAAAGATGAAAACAGTCGGAAAGAAGAAAACTCTGCAGGAGAAGGACTGATTTCTCCAAGAGATAAAGTGAAGAGGGATATTTTCCAAACTCCTCGGGATGTGGATGTTTTTCTCTTCACTGCTGCTGCTGAAGCGGGACATGATTTGAGCACCCAAAGCCCAGATTTAACTGGACTGCTGGTGATTTTTTTTTTTAATCCCTTACACGTTTTCATCTCTCCATCTTTATGTCCAGAGAGTGTCGGCGGTGGAGAGAGGTGCGGAAGATCTAGAGAACTGGTGTGTGTGTGTGGGAGGGGGGGGGGGGGGGGGGGGGACTGAGTTACTCTGCAATTACGCTTTTCTTGCAAATCGACGTTATTTCTGCGGACACACGCACGCAAACCTGTGCCAAAGTAAAGAGAATTTATTCCAAACTCGGCGACGAGGCAGTGCAGGTAAGGCAACTGAGTCCGTTTTACTGGGAATATGCAGTGTTTTAATCAACACCAGTGCGTAACTGGTTTCGTTTCTACCTTGGAAAGCTACAGATTGCGTCAACGACCATAAACAGTATTAGCATGGTTCTTATTGATGGAGAAGTTGGAGAATTCATCAGCTCGTTTATCACATAGTCAACAGTTAACCTGTCCGATTTCTGTCTTCTTCATGCAGACTGTTTTCCTCTGGTTTCATGTGCCAGTCGTGCTGGTGAACTCTTTGCGGGGGCGCATTGTTGCTTGTTGGGCTGGATGGAAACCGTCACTGCGTAGCAGTGACTGGAGAGAGCCTAAATCCTGAGTTGTTAGGAGGCTGAATGGATGGTGTCTCAGTGAGCAGTGATGAAGTGACTTAGATGAAGCGTAAAATGAAGCGTCCGATCGATGGATGTGATGGTGACATGTGGATTTAAGTATCTCAGAGACTGAACTTTTACTTTTTATTATTGTTTTCCCCTTCACTTTCCTTTCTTTTCCTTCCATTTCTAGTCATTTTCAAATTACAAATAAACATTGGGGAGATGTCTGAACGTGATGTCATGAAGAGGTACAGCGGAAACACTCGAACCCATTTTGGCACCACCTTGTGGCTCCATTTAGTGCCCGTTGTTTGGCATCCACAGGTTGATGCTGTTATTTATAGCACAACAAAATAAAATACCACTTACAGTTAATGTGATGTGCTGTCATGGGGTGATAATGCTAAGATGACTTATCTGTTAAAAACAAACGTGACTCACAGATTTTTACTGGTTTCCAAATATAGAAGCGATGCTGTTTTGTAGTTTGGCCTTTTTTCGGTATAGACTGTTTTTGTAGACTGTGTTGACAGTTTCCATGGTCACGGACACAGCGCGATGACGTGGCGGCTGTGACGTGACATCTTCAGTTCAGTGTGTGTTAAGGGCTAATAAAGGCTAACGAGTGTTACAACATCACGGCCTGTTATCTCCTTGTTCCACACACATCTACATGGTGTCAGAAGTGAACCATTTGTAACCCAAGATGGCGCAAGGACTCCGCCGAATTGACCCGCTCGTCTTTAACGAGGATATCGCTCACAACTGGGAGAAATTCAAGCGAGAATGGCACGTCTATAGCAACGCCGGGCTATCAACGGCTAGTAAAAAGGTACAAGCCTATACGTTTCTCAACCTCGCCGGTCCAGAAGCGCTGGATAAATTCGACACGTTTGATTTTGCTGACGGTGAAGATCGTGAGGATCCAGCCGTCCTAATAAGGAAGTTTGAAGAATTATGCTTGCCAGTAAAGAATGTGATCATGGATAGACATGCATTCAACACAACTAACCAGAAGCAACACGAGTCAATCCAGTCCTACATTTCCACGCTGAAAGTCATGGCCAAGAAATGTGAGTTTGGGGTGCTGCATGATGAACTGATTAGGGACCGTTTGGTCTGTGGTATTCACAATGACACCGTCCGTGCACAACTCTTGAAAGAAAAGCAACTGACACTGACCTCTGCCATTGAGATCTGCATGCTGCATGAACAGTCGGAAAAGGGCAACAGAGAACTGAGGAGGGAAGCAGACGTGTGCACAATTCAATTTAATCCATGCACAAACTGCGGCGGACAACATGCACCTGACCGTAATAAGTGTCCAGCCTTCAACAAACGCTGTAACACATGTGGAAAGATGAACC
Source organism: Telmatherina bonti (assembly GCF_933228915.1). Taxonomy (NCBI): domain Eukaryota; kingdom Metazoa; phylum Chordata; class Actinopteri; order Atheriniformes; family Telmatherinidae; genus Telmatherina; species Telmatherina bonti. The sequence goes on along the minus strand of NC_136627.1, from coordinate 22,500,798 downwards.
ACTTCTCTAGATGCTGCAGATCAGGCAAACCATCTACCACCAACAGATCTGGACAGGCTCCGCCCCACACCACGAGCAGGGGCAGATACTCAAATGTGAATGAACTTACCATGCAGCCAACACCAGAGCCAACAGAGGTGTTTCTCTGTGAGACTATAGAAATGTTCTACTGTGAGAGCATAGACAAGCCAGAGGATGTGAATGCGCTGGATGAAAGATTTGCTGAACTGTCCGCATGCAATACTGGTGAACGACTGACTGTAAAGATTGACACTGGGGCCAAATGCAATGTGATATCTAGAACTCTGCTACAGTGCATCGACCCTACTGCTCACATCAATTTTAGCAAAAAAGCTAATCTTGTAGCTTATGGAGGTCATGTGATCCAAACTCTTGGTGCAGCGGATGTGAACTTTGAACGTGGCATATTGCGATTCCAAGTTGTGGACAGAGATGTCAAGCCGCTACTGGGTCTCAGAGACAGTGTTAGGCTTGGCTATGTCACTTTTGGATCGGAAGTGCATGCTGTCATCCGGCAAGAGGCACCGGAGCTAACAGAATACAAAGACCTCTTTGATACCAGCACCATTGGCAAGCTGCCTGTGGTGTACCACATGCGTCTGGATGACACTGTCCTGCCCACTGTATGCGCTCCAAGGCGGGTGCCGTTAGCCATGAAGGACAAAATTGTATCAGAGCTGCATAGAATGACTGAGCTGGGAGTCATCACCCCGGTTCAGGAGCCCACTGACTGGGTTTCTGCCATGGTGGCCGCGAGCAAGAAAGATGGTAGCATTAGGATATGCATTGACCCCATCAACCTCAACAAAGCCCTCCTCAGACCTCATCACCCACTTAAAACGGTGGAGGAAGTCATCGCTGACATGCCAGATGCCAAGATGTTCAGCATCCTGGATGCTAAGTGTGGCTTCTGGCAGGTGCCGCTCAGCAAACAGTCCTCTAAACTCACCACCTTCATGACTCCTGTGGGCCGCTATGCCTTCCTACGAATGCCCTATGGCATCACCACGGGGAGTGAGGTTTTCCAGAGCTGCATGGAGCAGCTCTTCAACGGCCTGCCATGCGCAATTGTGATCGATGACATTTTGGTGTGGGGCCGTCAAGTCATGGACAGAATACGAGCTGTCAACCTCAAGCTGAACCCTGAAAAGTGCTGCTTCAGGGTTACGGAGGTTTCTTATGTTGGCCACCTGCTCACCGACCAAGGGGTCAAACCTGACCCCGCCAAGACTGCTGCTGTCCGCCTCATTCCCCCACCAGAGGACAAACGTGGCCTGCAGAGATTCTTGGGCATGACCAACTACTTGGCCAAGTTCATACCAGGCTACAGTGAGATCACTGCACCCCTGCGCGAGCTGCTTCGTCAGGACGTGGACTGGTGCTGGCTTGAGATCCACAGAATAGCATTCACTAAACTCAAAGAGCTCATCGCTGGCCCCCAGGTGCTGCGGTATTTTGATGTGCACCAACCAGTTGTGCTGTCAGCTGACGCCTCACAGCATGGATTAGGCGCTGTCTGTCTCCAGAACGGCAGGCCAGTGGCTTTTGCTTCAAGGGCCCTCACAGACACTGAATCACGCTATGCTCAAATTGAAAAGGAGCTCCTGGCCCTTGTCTATGCCTGCACGAAATTCCATCACTATATTTATGGGCGAGTTGTGACCGTTGAAACTGACCATCAGCCGCTCACCACCATACTGAAAAAGCCACTCCACACGGCCTCTGCACGCATCCAAAGGATGATGCTCCGCCTACAGCGCTACAATCTCAATGTCGTCTACAAGAGGGGCAGAGAGCTCTACGTCGCTGATGCTCTCTCCCGTGCACATCTGCCCTCCACCGACCAGGCTGATGACAGGGACGAGTATGAGGTAATGGTAGTGGATGTCCTCTCCTCGTTCAGGGTTGAGGAACTGAAGCGTGAGACATTAGCTGATCCCTTGTGTCGCCGCCTCTCAGAGACTGTTGCTGCTGGCTGGCCCGACACATTTAGGGAGGTGCCACACGACCTAAGACCATTCTACGCCATGAGAGAGGAACTCACGACCGATGGTGGCTTGCTGTTCCGCGGACAGCGATTCATAATCCCACACTCTCTGCAGCGTTATTATGTGCAACAGCTGCATCAGGGCCACCCCGGTCTTGAGGCCACAAAGCGCAGGGCCAGGGAGACCATGTTCTGGCCCACAATCTACGCCGACATTGACAGGGAAGTTTCTCGGTGTGCCCCCTGCAATGCTCTCAAGCCGCACCAGCCTAAGGAGCCCCTCCGACCACATGACATACCTGACCTACCATGGTCTCTCACTGCGGCAGACATCTTTGAGTGGGGGGGACGGGAGCATCTCGTACTGGTTGACTCTTATTCTGGCTGGTTCGAAATAGACCAGCTCCCGGGCACAACGAGTGCTACACTAATAGCGAAGTTTAAGCGTCACTTTGCTACTCATGGCGTGCCACTGCAACTCATGACAGACAATGCTGCTTATTTCACGAGTAGGGAGTTCCAGCAGTTTGCTCGCAAGTGGGACTTCCGCCATGTCACCAGCAGTCCCTTCTACCCCCAGTCCAATGGGCTTGCTGAGAGGGCTGTGCGCTCAGCAAAACATCTGCTGGAGAAGTGTGCACGAGACAAAACAGACATAGATGCAGCTCTACTCAGCCTGCGCAACATGCCCAGGGACGGACTGCCGTCTCCAGCTCAGTGTTTGTTCTCTCGACGCACAAGGGCATTCATCCCCATGACCACAAGCATGTACTTGCCTAAAGTGGAGACGCAGGTTAAGGCTGCCCTGGCTCGGGCAGGTTGTAAACGGAAAGCTTATTATGACAGATCTGCCAGGCCGTTGGTTCCATTGCATGCTGGGCAGACAGTGAGAATGCAGACTCCTAGGGGATATGACAGGCTGGCGACTGTGTTGGGACCTGGGTCACAACCCAACAGTTACCAAGTCAAGGCTGGGGATGCGACATACGTCAGAAACAGGCGTCACCTTCTCCAAACACCTGAGACATATGTCCCTGACGCCACGGCGGATGACCTACCTGTTCTTGCTGCTGTCGCGCCTCCGCCGAGCCCCCAACGTGTCACTGTGGGACCGGCCGTGTCGCGGACACATGGGCCTGTGACTGTTACCCGCTCAGGCAGAGTGTCCAGGCCAAACTCTCTCTATGAGGACTTTGTGACGGACTACCTCTGTGCCTCTCAAGTACATTGACATTGCCCCGTCTCAATTCTGATGTTGCAGTCTGTTCCTGCTGTGTGGCCTGTTGGCCATTGCTTATACATATATCTGTGTCTATGTAAAAAAAAAAAAAAAAAAAAAAAAAAAAGACAAAACAAAAAACGAAAACAGACAGGGTATGCTGGGATACGTGGGGTTTTATGTTTGCATGTGGTATCCAACATGTCTATTTTTACAGTGTTCACAAAGTGTCTTCTTCACTAAGAGAGGCATGTGAATTTAAGAAGGGGGATGTAGACTGTGTTGACAGTTTCCATGGTCACGGACACAGCGCGATGACGTGGCGGCTGTGACGTGACATCTTCAGTTCAGTGTGTGTTAAGGGCTAATAAAGGCTAACGAGTGTTACAACATCACGGCCTGTTATCTCCTTGTTCCACACACATCTACAGTTTTAGTAGGAATAATATTAAAATATATATTTATTTATTTCTTAAAAATAACAAACAAACAAACAAACAAAACAGTGCTTCTCTGGTTTTATTCATTGTGCAGCAAAGTGGTTTCTGAGAAACAGCCACATTGTAACCAGCCCACAGTGCTTCACTGTTGCCAGCTGATTTCAGCATTTCTGCAAAATCAAGGTCTGAGTTGATCTCAGAATGAAGAAACAGCATCTGCTGAATGCTTTGATGGCTCTTTTTTTTTTATTTTTTATAAATCAGTGAAGATTTTAACTGACTCATGTTCATGTGCTTATACTGTCTTGGTTAGCAGTTCAAGTTAAAGTAATGGGCTATTTGATGTAAAATGTTCCCCATATGGTGATTCAAAGTAAATTTCACATTTATTGAAGGGGGGAAAAGTCTGACTACAAAAGTATAAATACTATAGAGTAAAATCTGCTGAGGATTCTGACTGCAACCCAATTTAACATTTTGATCAGTTGAGAATAATTCAAGTATTATTTACATTGCTAAACTACATATGCTGTTTAACGAGTACCTAATGCTGACAAATAAATATGGTGACTAAAATCTGATCTGTAGCAGAGAAGAAGAATAAAGTGGTCAGTATAAATCCTTAGTTAAAGCTCAAATGCTTTAAATTGTACTTAAGCAGCAGTTCAGTAAGTGGACTTAGTTACTTTCCTCCCTTCTTCAGGATTGATGACTAAATTATTGGAAGTCATGATTTATAAACCCACAGTCTCTATGGTGACGTATGGTCTGGGTACGTCACCAAGTACTGAATATCCTGAAGACAATTATGACAGAAGTGTATTGCTTAAGAACACATAATGCCACTCCGGCTGAGGTGGTGGGGCTGAGACCGGAACCAATTTAACCTCTGAGCTCATTTAATGAGGAGATCCAGTCTTATCTGACTTTTTTTTTTCTTTTTTTTTTTTTTTTTTTGCTGAGGTCACATCATTCATGTGTATTTTCCAGCTTTATAGAAGAAGACATTGCGCCTTTTCCATGGCAGAAATTATGACATAACATAGCTAGACAACTGCAGGTGTGCTAATGGAGGCTTCTGCACCTGCACACGTTAACTGTTTGCACAAAAGTAAAGCATCCTTCACGTGAAATACAGCCATACTTGTGCTTCTTGTAGTCAAAATGTGTGCTGTGAGGGAGGCCTGCGATTACACTAGCTGGTACAAAGAATGACGAAGATAAACTATGAAAAACGTTAGTTTGAACTTTTTTTTTTTTTTTTTTTTTTTAACGTCAGTGTTGATGTTTCTTTATTTAAACAGTAGTTTTTGCGACTTATCATTGTTATATGTTCTGTTAGTACCGTACACAAACAAGTGAATTCGCTGAACAGTGGACGTGTTAGCACATAGACAAATGCAGTAAATTGAGAAGACATGTTAAGACATGTTATCTCAAAAATGAGATGGTACATCTCAAGGGGCATTCCATAAAATAAACTTCTCTAAAGTAGTCAGTAAACAGTACCAGAAAAATAAACCTTTTTTTTTTCTTTTTAAAAAGGTATTACATTACTTTTATATCAGAAGAATAATAATATTTTTTGTTTTTACAAAAATACACTTAAAGATAGAAAGAAGTAGCGATCCAGTTGAGCAACACTCTCCGGTTCCGTCTGGCATCTCAGCAGCGGCTCGTTTCAGTCCCAGGTCAGCAGGAGAGATGCCAACAGGTTAGGTTTCCATCACTAAGCTCAAACAAGGAGGTTTTCCTTCTGAACTCCTGTTTTTGTCACTCTAGGAAGTCTTTGTGCTGATGGAAGGTTTTTTATGGTCAAATTCAGTTTGTGCCTGAAATATCATGGTTGTGTGTTTGGTTCGGTTTTATGAGATGGGTGAGGTGTTGCTGCACATTTCTGCTGCTATTTGTTTATGTTTGCACTCCCTTGGCTTGCTGAGGTTTGCAAAATAGTTCCTCTGTTTTAAGTGTGCCTGGAGAGGCACTGCTGACAGTTGGTGTGCTGAGTTGCAGTTGACAATGAGTTGAAACCAAAGACCAGCTCTTTATGTCTGTGTGGCTTATACTGGTTTATTGTTGCAATGGAGACACTTTTGGAGTTAATTATATAACTTTAAACTTGAAAATAGTTCAATTATTGTCAATACTGCAGTATAGTGCTTGCTATATGGCTAACTTTTACTGCTGTTCCATGGGCCTGATTTGGCTCATACACACTGGGGGTCTGCTCCATTTCAAACAGCTGGGCGATAAACTGAGAGATGACCAGCAATGGAGGAGGAGTTTGCCATTTTAATGGCAGAGGGAATCGCTTCCTAGTGGAAAGAGGCTTTACTAAATCACAGGAAGCATAAGTTGACTAAAAAAAAGGAATTAAAGGTTTATAATAAAGCCATAATTTTGTAGCTGCCTCAACCAGCTAAACAAAAAAAAATATTAGCAGACGTATTTTCAGAAATAATTTTAATGTGCGACTATCTACTGAACTTAAATAAAGGCCATACATCAACATTAGGCTGCAAACTGGGACAATTTCTAAGTTTATCTGCAATTTCTTTGCTTCCCTCGTGGTAAAAGGGGAGTTGTTTCCAAACAAACGGGTCATCCAGCTGATACCTTATCACCCATTTTAAATGGAGTGAGAACTCTGCCCACCTGGCTCGCCATTTGGTTACCAAGGTGGTAAATGAAGCAGATTCACTGGCTTCTGGAAGACAATAGACAACACGAGATCTCAAAATCCATCCAGCTGTTTATCCATAGTCTACTTATCCCAATGCAGGGTCACTGAACGGGGAAAAAAATCTTTATACTATATTATTTTGTGTTGTACTTAGTCACTTAGTCTGATTGATCCAGAAATTCTCACAGAAACAATATGGAGAATTTCAACAGAAACGTTTTCGTCATGGTAATTCAGGTGCTTTTCCAGCTACCATTTATGAATGGTTTCGCTATTTTTAACAGAAACAAGTCATTCCAATTATGGTAGAACTAGATGGAGGAGGACCTCATTTGCTGATAGAGGAACTTGCTATTTATTAAAGACCCGGTTCACACATCTAAATCACAGCTCTGTAACAAATCTGCCGTGGCAGTAAGAGGTTAGATAAGAGGTCAGAATTGTGAGATCTGAAGGATTTGTAATTTGCAGTTCTACAATTTAATTAATGACCTCTGTTTTCATTTGGTTTGCCTCCATTAGTGTGACTCCAAGGGGATATGGACACTGCTTGAATCATGGGATTGCTGTCTTGCCTCCTTAAATTGGTTGCTTTAGAAGCTTGAAGAGCTTTTCTTTTTTCTTTTCTTTTCTTTTCTTTTCTTCAAGCAGCGTGGGAATTATTGAATTGTAAGCTAACACAATTCATAAGCAAAATTGGGGAAACAATTCCAGTAATTTTAAAAAGCAGATATTTAAGTTAAATTAGAAACATTCATTCTGAGCTAAATGATGACTCAGTTTTTATCATGTACACTAATACAAGCCAACGAGAGAGGGGGACATTCTGCACCAATAAGTCATACGCCTAGGTGTATTTCTTTCTCAGTATTTTTGGGTTGTCTATTAATCCTCTTATTGCAGTAAAATGATCCTTCAAAATACTTTTAAATGTGAAAGCATTAGGCTGTGTGACATTGTTTCTGAGGTCTTGTCTGTTAGTGTTAAAGGTTAATTATCATCAGCTACTTGCAGCTTCACAATGAGACGAACAGCAGAAATCATTAGTCCTTAACAAAGTGTCTGAATAGGGGGTGGGAGGCATGCACAATGCTGTAGTGCACCGCATCTGCTGTACTTCATTTAGCCTGCTGTCACTGCAGCTTGCTCACACTCAAAACTGAACGATACCACGCAAATGCAGTATCTAATGAATATGGATTTTCCTTATTTTTTGCTTTTTTTGAATTAAAGTTATTTTGCCCATCTTCAGAACAGGCTTCCTGTTTTCATTCTTGCTTCCATAGGTCATGCTTAGCATATTTATTGTGCAAATTAAGCTGGTGGAATTGTTCCCTCAAGGTTATGCTAACAATGTCCTTCACATGATAAACACTGCATTGCAATGCCACTCAGGTACATCTCTCCAACTACCTGATGTCCACCCATACCACATAAGCATGTATTTATGGCAATATTTAACGTTAAGTGTTGAGAGGTTGAAGTAAAGCTTTAGGATCCACAGATGACTGCGGACCTTATCAGAGAGTTCACCTGTGCTGACTATTTCTTGCCAATCCTTATTGATTTTCACACACTATCTTTATAAGTTTCAAGCTGAGCTTTACAACGTTTGACACATAGTCCTTGTCTGACTGCTTTCACTAGAAGGGTCCTTCTGGTTTCCTCTAACACAAACTGTAGCACTTTCTCACAGTTCTTACCTGTAATAACCACAGAAGAAATGTCAGTTTAAGAGTTTATAATGGCATGCATAGCAGCTTTGTGACCACAGCCTTGCTTAAAATCCTTTTCTTATTGTTATTCATTTCTAAAGTATGATTCATGGAAAAAGATGTGTGCAGTAATTCAGCTGAGTATTATGTATTCTGACTTGGATTGCAATTTCCTGCTTCCAAAAACATACAATAAAATAACTTCTAAAAATAGATTTAGCTACTGCTTAATCTAACTTTGAAGAGAAAAAAACATCATGATACAACTGAACCGTGTCAGTTATTGTTTTGCATATTCAGCTCCGTAAGCCGTGCCGTGCATTTTAAGTTGTTGTAATTTCCTGGACCCTGAGGTCAATGGAGGACTGAAATTCACACAGTCTAAAATAAAAAAAAAAAGACAAAAAAAAAAAGCTCACTATAAAAATTGGTATAAAAGCTACGATAAAGTTAAGCAAATAATGTTATTATAGCTGTTAGTGAGCATATCGGTCTATTGATCAGTTTGAATCCTGTCAGAAAAAGGATTGTAGAAAAATTACCCCTAAAAGCAAATAAATCCATAATTCTACTCTAAAAAAGAAAAAATCCTGGAAGCAAAAGCTGAAAAAATATTTTTCCTCTGCCTTTAATAAGTGAAAGGTTGAACAAAAATAATATTACATCTGCGAGGGCCATTTCCAATGTACTGACACGAAAAGCAAAGTAAGATTCATGGTCTTATTGCATTCTTGATCAATTGATGGATTAGACAGGGGAGCTCAACTCTCCAAAGTTGTGAAGGTTAACCAGCTACCACACATCCATCCTTTAGCCCTTGAAGCATGTACACAACAACAGGGTGCTTAGATAAGTTATTCATGCCCTTGTACGACTGGATCTGTACATTTTGACAACCTAAAAATACTCTCAAGATAAATGATCTTATGGATTTACTTCAGTATATTTCCAAATATAATTTAAGATGAATAAATTGCTATTGGTGGTCCATAGCAAAAGAGCAAATCCTGGTAGACAAGAGCTGAACAGCCTGCAGTCATTGTTTTGGTCATGTAATATCTCTGAGGCCCGGGTGTGAGGAGTGAGTAATACCAGGTCATGCCCTACAGTGTCTATGTATGTGGTTTCACTTGGACTTATCTTTATCCACATTTTTCTTCCAACACAGTACATGTCTGTTTTCACTGTTTGCCTTTGGGAGTGGTTCATCTGTCTGTCAAAGATGATCCATATCCACTGCACTCCTTGTCAAATGTTTAGACAGTGATAAATGAGAAGGAGAATTTGCAAAGCAGGCTGCCACAGATGAAACACTCGTGGGAATTTTACTGGTGGCCAAAAGGACAAAAAAAAAAAAAGAAAAAAAAAGCTGAGACAGACATCATACATATAGCATGGTGCATGTCTCTCTTATCTCTACAGCTTGCAAAGCACAGCCCCATACTCCCTGTGGGTAGTTAAAACAGTACAAGATACGCTGGATGTTTAAATCTGTGTTACATCTAAATAGCAAGAGCCAAGATTTTTTGAAGCTGTATCTGTCATGTTTTGTGTTCAGTGAAGTAGGTGAATTATTCTGCCACTGTTGATTTCATAAGCGCTGACAGCTGTCGTGGCAAATTCACTCACTTGAAGCCATTTAATAAATGTTAATTCTGTGACTTGGCCCACGTACAGAATGGAAAATACTGACGGTCAGGTTGGTGTGCTCTCGTTGAGTATAGGAACTGGGTACTCAGCCGCTGCTGATCATTTTGTCCTCGTATGACTTTCCTCCTTTCTTTTCTGGGGTTATGTGAAGTATTTCTGGGAAAACAGTGTCTTACCTGCAGTGGACAGCAGTCGGAGCGCTCAAAGTTTGAAGGGTCAGAAACTCTGATTGGACAGTGGTCATTCAGTGCTCATGTGGTTCTGTGTTGCATGCGCAGTGGATGCATAATATATCAACTCGCTCTGACTCTTCATGAGTTGTAGCTAATCATGTTCGCTTTATAAAGAGAAACTGTTTATATTGTAACATATTACTTAAGTTGTTTTCATGAGCAATGGTTCTCATAGCTCCTTACTGCAAAAAGTCTCTACAGTGTCATCTGGGTGCACAGGATGCAGGACTCGATGAAGCAAACTAAATTGTGCAAACTGCCTCATGTTTGCCAGTTTGTTTGGTTTTTACCAATGTCATGTGACCAACAAGAAAACCAGATGAAAACAGCAACTTTTTATTACCTCCATCAAGGAGGCAGCAGAGGTTACGTTTTTGTGTTTATTAGACATTTATGCAAAAACTACTGAACATATTTTTATGTTAAAATGAGTCTTGGTCTAATTTAGATTCCAATAAATTTTAGGAATGATCCGGACCATTGTGTGGATCCAGGAAGTTTTTGAAGGAATTGTTATATTTTCCATTATATGCACATATATGCATATAACTCTACAATAAATGGTCAAGGTTCAGGTCCCAAAACAAAAACAAAAAAAAAACAACAAAAAGAAAAACAGGAAAAGTTGCTATACGGTGTCAAAAATAAATCTGGATCCCACTAAAACTCTGGATACTCTGATCCAGGACAAGAAATATTGCAGGAACTTTCATCACTGCAAGAGAACAAATTAAGACATAAACATGGAACAAACACAACATTATAGCCAAGACACTGGTTTCATTATCGGTGTATCTAGGACTCTAACAGTGCATAAAAAATGAATGTAGGACTATAACATAAAGTAGAAATCCCAATATGAGTGGTAATGAGCTGCGTGTTGGAGGTCTGCTCTCTGAGTGCTTTTTCTAGTTCTCCTGTGTGGTCTCTGCTTGCCTTACTGTACACGCTGCTATCGTCACACACTGGCAGACTTTCTCATTTTTCTTAAGTATAGCCGGTGAGAGTATTTCATTTGAAAAGAGAAGTCAGAAGTGAACGTCGGGAGTGAAAGAGAAGTCTGGAGGTAATATCAAATCAGGAGGGAACGTTCCAAAGCTTCCGTACATGCATGGAAAATAAAAATCTAGTTTGGAGGGATTTCCATTGCTGAATGACTGTAGGTAAAATAAATGAAGACTAATTTCTGTATTTTAGACAGTTATTAGTTTGAACACTGTGTATATACAATTTCTTCACATGTAATATGGATGTAATAGATGAGCAGAATATGCATAATCACTAATCTATAGCCAGTTCATATATCTTTAATGAGGGGTCTTATCGTTTAGTTGAGTTAAAGAAGCACTTGTTTTTATGTTCTTCTCTAGGTTTTGTATTCATGCACCACTCAGCAGCTGTAATTTACCAATGTGGGAACATTCTTTAAAAGTAAACCAAAGCCGGTGTATTCAGACAGACTGCTGGCAGCCACTCATTCTAACAGTGTCACAAACCCCCTTTTGGCCACCTGAGTGGATTTCATAGCTGGCCTCTTTTAAAAAAGACCTCATTTTAAAGCATAGGGAAGAGAGATATTCATGTTTTCTTTTTGTGCTGTGTTGATGAAGAGAAAAGGTTTTTGCAGTGGCCTCATCCTCCATTACTATGCTATAAAGGAGCTCAAACTTCACCACTGCAAATCAATAAGACATTGAAGCTGTTAACTAATTGGGATATACTGAATAGATAATAAATTCTTTTTATTTCTAATTATCCATAATTAATTTCCAATTTCACAAATTACTCAATCTATGTGAGATTTATGCTGCATGGTATAATTTACTTGATTTAGTTCTACTTTTTGACACCTCACAATCTCCCCAAGAAATTACATTTTGATCACAGTGTAGTTTTCACTTTAAAAGTCCCTTTGAAAGATTAAAGTGATAATTATAAAAAGTAAATCGCATAGTCAAGTGCAATGAAGAGTGCACATGGAAGAACTTTTCTTAGCGTTTGTCTTGCACTTCCCAGGCTGTGTGGTACTTGGCAAGCAGAAAATGAAAAGCTGAGTGCAGGTGCAAAAAAAGAGGAAAAAACAAGGAAAGAAATAACTAATATCCAAATGTTTTATATTGTGAGATTTAATCTGTACTCCTTTTTGTAAGGCAAACACTTGTAAGTTTTAACATGTTTGCCTTAGAAAACTCCCTCATATAGAAACATTGCAGTGATAAAACTTTGACTTGGAAATTTCAGCTGTTTTCTTTGTTTGACTCATGTTGCCATAGCAACAAATCCCCACGTACCACTTTGTGTCAATCTTGTGTTGAGCTACAGCATGTGAGTTAATGTGTGATCCATCAATACAAAGGAAAACAGTACGAGGCCCTGTCATGTTGCATTGTTTTGTTAAATCAGGAAATGACACAGAAGACTGGAAATAAACAGAAATTATGTCCAAAAAAACAAATCTAAACTATTACATAAATTTATTATTTATTTTTTATTGTGTCCATGAGGAAGAGTTCATTTAATCCATTGAATGTTTGTCATGATAAGACTTTCTATGACGCATATAGCCAAATAATGGCTTAGACTCACACTGCAGACATTTGTATTATGAGATCCAGAGGCTTTAAAAAAACAATAAAAATTCTTGGGAACAGAACCAGCAGCGGAGGCTGTGCATGTTTAGCCACTGTGAAATTGAATTGAATTGAATGATGCTTTATTAATGCCAAATGGAAATTAGATTAGAAATAAGACAATTCTTAAATAACCCAAAACAAATCCATGTATGTAGATATTTTAATTCTTTTTATTCATTCTGAACACACTTCCTGCAGAAGTCTTGGGACATGGTATGAATCCAAATTAAAATTAAATAAGTCTACAATTATTTTTTGCCTGATGACACATATGTCAAAATCTAACATGGTATAATGTGAAAAGATAAAATCAGAAACTGGAAAAAAGTCACTGAAAAATATACTATGAAATGTCTCAGTACAGGATTTTTTAGGCTTTAATGATGGTTTCATAATAAACTGGATGAAAAAGATGTGTATGGTCTGTAAATAGTGAGACATTGTATTAAATAAATAATTATTTGATTAAAATCAGAAATCCATTTTTAAAAATAAAATCTGCTGTGAACACCATCATAATAATCTCTGTTTGAATCCTTCTCCCAGTGGTGTGTGTGTAAAATGAACATTGTTACAATTGATCCTGGTACATCACTCCTAAAGCTCCATTCTTGTGAACCAGCCCTCCGTGCCTTCCCAATTCCCCCTTGCAACCCTGTATGCCAGTCGGCTCTGCTGGCAGCTCTGCTCTTCACTTTGATTTGTGAATGTGAATTTTATCAAACATCAATACTCTTTTGAATCATATCCAAATGGGTATTTTATAGTTCTGCAGACAAGAAACATGGTCTGTGCTCAATATTGTGCCTTTCTTAGTAATTTCAGCTCAACTCTTAATGCCTTTCTAGTGTTTTTTTTTTTAAGTTGAAAGTCTTCTAATCTCCACCTGGCCTGGATAAGACACACTTGTGTGTGTATGGGTGCCTAAATTCAAGCTTTACTCTTAAAACCAGTATTGTCTCCTCTGTCTCTCTCTTAAGGTTTTCACAGTTGATTTTTATGTACATTTGCAACCCTTGTTCCAAGAGAACTGGGACACTTTGTAGAAGAAAGCAGAATGATTAGCAGAGCTCATAACACAACACTTTATGTGCATTAAAGGTAGAAAACATATGATAGAAGTGACACATTTCATAATTCTAGGAAAAGTTTTAGTTCATCTTAAATTTGAAGGCAGAAACATGTATAAAGAAAACAAATAAAGTTGTGATGAAAAAGGGGCATAAAACTGGAAAGGTTACTGGTACTAATAAGAAACTGTTTCAGACATTTTTTGCTGTTAGCTTAATTGGCAGCAGACCAGCAACACGATTGGCTTAAAAAGGACGTCGTTCGGAGTTCCAAGTTTTTTGGAATTGGCTTTGTGCAAGATGCAAAAAAGAAAAGGTAAAAAGTAAAAAATGGCAGAAAAGCAAAAATAAAATAAAAAAAATTTACACACAATTTAATAGAACCTTTAGCGACATATAAAGTTGTTGGCAATTTCAGTCACAGCACTTTCTTTGTGTCCTTTGTCCTCTGTACCACAAACTGATTTATACCGAGAAAAGTACTTGCAGTTGTGATTCTTTTTTTCATGTCCTTTATCTTAATTATATTTATTTGGATGCTTGAATCAAACGTATTTCGGTTTTCTTTGTTTGTTTTCAGTTTAAATTTTTTTTCTTCTTTCTGCTTTTCCTTACCTGATCCCAATGCTGACATTCCAATGTCCAATGCAATATCCTTCAGAATGTTACATTTAGCAATGACTGATTCCTCCATTTCTTTTTGTCATCACTTTGTCTTGTAGAGTTCAAAAGTTGCCTTTATCCCTATAGTCCTCATCAACATACCCTTGTACTTGTTATGAGAGCCATTTTTGGGGTTGAAAGCCTTAAATGTTCAGCATATGCTGTGTGACTTTCCTGTCATTCTAATTGGCTGGTGGAGGCCATGAGTCATTGCACATCTGCACCTCTTAGCTTGATTGACATGCGGCTGCAGGGAATAGGCACATCCCAGGTGCATAGGCAGTATGTCCTGGCCACTTTTTAATCATGTACTCCAAGCTGGGGCCGATAAGAGATGTAAGGGTGATTATGGTTCAAGGAAGACGTCCTTGCGCAGGGCCATTGGGATTATGGCTCTTCTCTGTGCTTTGACTGGAGGAATGAGTCCGTCAGTATTCAGATGGTAGCCTCTTCAGGGGTTACAGAGTTACTAGGGAAATGTGGAATGGAGAGGAGAAGCTCACTCTGTCAGGGAAGTCGAGTCAGATGCCTCAGGATTGTGTGTAATCTGTGAATTTATTTCATTCTGATGAGCACAGTAGATGGGAGTGAGGATGTTAATATCATTATAGATGACAAGCTTGGGCGACCTGGAATCTCTGTTCTCATTTCATTTTCATTACATGAACAGCACATGTATGAACCAAGGCAATGTTCCTGTGAAGGGGTTGCAAGGAAAAGTGACTGTATGCTCCTCTCTGACCCAGAAAAAGATATACTAAATGGAGTGAGATCTTAAAGGGCTGAAAATAGCACCGCCACTTTTGCATGTCAGACCATGAACAAATTTATTGGTTGCAAAGGCAGAACCAAAGGTCAGCTGTATCCTCATTTTAATGAAGACTTAATATACAGAATATCTGATATATGCTTATTGAAATATACATTTAGCACTTGCCGAACCTGTCAAACGTTGGGACACAGTCTGCCATTGAATCTAATGGCAAATTGGGTCCAAAACTTTGAAAAACATTTCACTAAAGCAGATAACTTTACTGGTTGTGAAAATACCATTTATCATTGTATCGAGAAGAAGCCCACTTCAGAGTGCCTTATAGCAAGACTCTATGTAAATATTGGCTCATGTCAAACTGAGATGTTTATTCTTTAACATTAGCAGCTGTGCACACAAATCCACAGAGAGCCATAAGCAAAACATACATGTCTTTTGAGCTATTTTAGACACCAGACATTAGGTTCATAGTAGTAAAACATGTATTAATGATGAGACAGACTTCACAAACTGCCTATTCTCATGTCTCTGTGAATCTAAAGACTGATTATATGATGATGTATTTTATCAGCGGAAAAAAATGTTTGTTTTTTTAATAGTTGGAAGCATGTTTTGCTTGTTGAAGAGGTACGTATAAAGTTGGCCTGATAAGTAAAGGAATAAAAAAAGCTTTCAATTATAGTCATTCACTAGCCCAATGCATCAATAAGTCAAACAGTAAGGTCATCATCAATCGGCTAAATGGTTTCAGTGGTTGGCTGACATATTTATGTGTAAACTCATTTGCATCTATCTTTTTCTATAAATACTCTACAAGAAGAATACTGTACGTTGCACTGCATTTGATTTCTCCACATAGATTAAATATGTTGACTCTTTATTTTGTATAGGGGCATAAAAACTAAACAACTCCACAGAAAATGCAGGAATGAAACATTTTAGCATCATTTAGTGACTATTGACTATTGTGACTTCTGCATAGCTAAGTCAGCAAATGGATTGTCACCTATTTCCAGGCTGGAATGTTCCTGTTTTCAGAAGTTACTGCTAAGATCTTATTGTCCATTAAACTGTACTGACAGTGTAGTTTGGCACAGCTCTCAAATTCATGAATGTCTTTCATAAGCAGATGTGCAGAGAGAAGTGTAAAAGTTCAGAGCAGGTTGTTCATAATTACTTGTGCTTGTGATGATCATATTGTGTAACTTGCTACTGGAAGAGACAAAAAAAAAAGCAGAATCTTGCTGTCTAAAGCTTCTGATTTAGCCCACACTGTGCATGCTTAGATCATAGTACCCTCACATGCATAATTAACTTTGTGCCTCAAGATCATTTATCATTTCAGGACCATCCTTTCTCATCTTTCCAAGCATGATGATGAAGAAAACAATAACTTTTTTTTTTTTTCTCAATATCCTAAATGAAGTGAGCACTGTTGCATTGAGAATTCATTCATTCATTCATTCATTCATTTTGTGAAACCGTTTAATCCGATTAAGGGTCGCAGGGGAGCGGGAGCATATCCTAGCAGCCTTCAGGCGATAGGTGGGGTACGCCATGGATAAGTCGCCAGCCCATCGCAGGGCCGCATTGAGAATTATCTAGGAAAAAAAGGGCATCTTCTGTTGTCAGGTCACATGGTTGACAATCTTGTCAGCCATGTGAGCTGACAACAGTGTCAGTGACAATGCAAAAAAAAAAGGTGATACTGAACTTTGCAACTTATTGCCTTAAGTGCCTTACGACACACTTTGATTTCAAGCAGATTATCAGAGGATTAGCTGAACGCTTCTGTCCAGCAAAGTTAAATTTACCGACTGTATTTATAAATAAAAAAAAAACAAAACAAAACGAAACAAAACAAAAAACAAGCCAGTTTTCTTGCCTGCCTGGGCTCCTCAACTTTTAAATGTTAACCATCTTTTTTGGAATCTTTGGATATAACAGGCACAGAAGTCCAATCTTTGATTATGTGTGTCTAGGTTCAAGTACACTTTTAGTTATGTTTAACTAAACGAAAACTGAAATTAATTTGTGACAGCACTCTTTTTATGGGCTGTTGCTAACTTCCTGGTCAGGTATAGTTGTCGGCATAAAACACTGTAGAGTTGTTTTTTTTAAACCAATGTGCCAGAACAGCTTCTACAAATAGTCATGAGAGAGGAGGACTTGATTGAGATGAAGGTGAAAAATAGCTGGTTATATTAAGGAAAAAAAAAAAAAAAACCCCTTTGTCATCATTCACATTTCCACTGTGACATGTCTCTGTTTAACATGTGTTTTTATTCACATTATCCTACCATGTTATTCATGCTGAGACTGTACTAATCAGCCTTATTCAGCCCAGAGGTCTTTCGATGTGCCTGTCAGGCTTCAAATAGCTTGAAATGCTCCGTCCTTGCATCCCCCACAATGGACCTCTTTTGCTTTCTGGTTATGTGGACATTGACCCATGCTCTGATCCTTGACCCCTGGTTTTTGCCTCTCCCATTGATAGGTATTTCTGTTCTTCTTTTTTATTAACCAGCTGGACTTTGCTTGTTGCTCTAAACAGCAGTTTTTCAGTGTCCCAAATTCAAGCTTTCTTCCGAATTACACGCCCTGCTTTCCTCACTGACGGCTGTCATTGTCAGCATCTGTCACTAGGGGAGCACTCTGCAAACAGTTCTAAAAGGACACTTCAGTTTCTACATCTCCTTCCCACGTGATCAGACTGTCACACCAGAGTCCCCTGCCAACCACCACTGTCACTCAAATGCTTTCCCTCAGTGTGGTGGCCAAATTTCTGGGTCCTGTTACACTATTGGAACGAATGGGATCAAACTAGGGCTCTCCCCACTGAAGATGCTTTCTTCCATTGCTGATGCCTCCAGATTGTAGTTCCATCAATTATGTATACTTATGTTGCAATATTAAGTGTTTAGCTTTTTGGTATAGTTAAATCTGAAAATATCATAGTTAAAAGGTCTTTTAGAAAAAGTAGAATAAAAATATATTTATAGTAAAGTCTATAAGTTGCATGTTTAAGCTATTTCTAGTCAGACCAAAGATATTGGTTGGATTATTTTAAATAAAAATGAGAACTGAATAATTTCAAACCAGACTTTTGTGAGGAGTTTTATAGCAAGTCATGGATCAAGTGTCTTTATTTGAGTCCAATTGTGTGTACAAGTCTTTGATCTGCCTTCAGTGTAATTACTGCTGATCCAGCCTTTGATTTGTCTGCATAATCCTTCCATCATTATAGGACAGGCTTTCACTATCATCCCCAGTAAACAACTTTCCTACTAAGTTTAAAGTAGCCAGTCCAAGTAAAATAATTGATTAGTTAAGTATTGATAAAAGTGTTTTATTTTCTGTATCATTATCAGGTCAGGCCCTTTAGATTACACGTCTAACTTCTTGTCTGAAAGCACCATCAGCCTCAGCTCTTCTGTTTGACTGGTTTAAGGTTGACCAACATGCTGTCCTTTCTGTGTTTAACTGAACAAGGATGGTGGTGGATGATGGCAGGTGAGTGTCAATGAGGTGTCATACAGCTTACATCTAGTTTAGCTTGTGATGTGATTTTTTTTTTTTTTTTTGTTAAGAAATTAAATCAGTCCCATTTAGTGCAGCTTGGGCTCTTTTGATTCACATCTATTTTGAGATAAACCCAGCTCCGTGTACATGCTCCAAAGCTACACCTGTTTTCAGCGCTATCTTTGTCACGTATGGAAGATAGCTGCTTCTTCACCTCCTGGGATGCAAATTACATTTTACCTCTCTTCCTACACTTAGCATCTGCATAAGGTTTAGCATCTCAAACACCTGCGATGATTGAGCACAGCCTTGAGAAATGATTAGAAACCCAGATGTAACTTACAGAAAAATGCAGTCAGCTGAAGGCTCAAATATGTTGATGTGACAAACACGTCTATAAGCAAACGATGTCCAGCAGATTTTTAGCAGGTGTTACACAAAGCTGCAAAGTGTAGCCTTACTAGAACATGCCTGTCGCCTCAGTGCATTTTTCTTTTACCATCTTAATTAGCCTAATGAGTTAATGTAGATACAAAAAGAGTCAGAAGTTGAGTATTTTGTTGCAGGCAATTATTGTCCTGTCCTCCCCGTTCTGGTCTTATCTGTTGAAGGACAGAGATTTGAATCAGTGGACTAGCAGGCTCTTCAAACCTGCTGTGTGCTGTGGATTCTGGTATTGATTAAAGCAGCAGAGGTAGAAGAGGAGGAGAAGGCTGCTGATATAGATTAGCAAACCCTGATGTTCCTAGCTTGTGACATGCTGGCAGTCTGTGCTGTTGTATACATTCAGTGGAATGGATATATCAAAAGCCATGTCACTGTTTGCTTCTGGTGTTTGTAATTGGGCTCTACTGTGACTCACCTGGTGGAGTGCACATCCCATTAGGAGACTGAAGTCCTTGACGCGGTTGGTGCTCATCATTGACATGTTTGGATAAGAAATGCAGCATTTTAGGTGCCAACAATGTCAATAATTTTCACCAAATTTTCAGTTGATTTATTGAAAGATCTTGTGCACAGGCACAGCATCTGTTCTCAATTTTTCTAACATAGATGTGGTTTATAAATAGGTAATCCTTCCCATTGCAAAAGCTCAGCTTTGATGTCAGAATGAGACAAAA
Organism: Telmatherina bonti; assembly: GCF_933228915.1. Classification (NCBI taxonomy): domain Eukaryota; kingdom Metazoa; phylum Chordata; class Actinopteri; order Atheriniformes; family Telmatherinidae; genus Telmatherina; species Telmatherina bonti. The sequence continues at coordinate 22,481,069 of NC_136627.1, read as the reverse complement.
CAATAGAGGTTTTTATGAACTGTTTGATCCAAATTTGCGACGCAGGTGTGTTCATGAGGATGCCCACTCAATGTACAAAGCAAAGACAAATAGATGCGGGTTAGTTTTATCTAATATTACCTCCATCGTAGCGGCCTCCACATATTTTATTAGCACAACTAATGAAAAGTATGTCAGATAGAAACACTGACGCCCATCGTGGAATGGAAACCTTGCTGTTTACAACGGCTGAAATTGCATCTTGTGCAATCAGTATTGGTGAAAATGCAAAATTGCTCAGCGGTAGACATGACTCAGGTGTGTTGGAGGAAATTAGCAAGTTTTGGCTGCAACAAAATTATCATTCAGTCACTGCAAGTGGTGTTTTATTTAGTTAAATTGTGTTAGACTGAGAAGCAACACTTTACTGAGAAAAACCACAAAGGTGAATGAAAGAAATCTTAAAGTTCCCTACCAAGTTAACTAACCCAATGCCAAATATAAAATAGTCTCACTCTTTAAAAGAGACGTTGATAGCCAATGACAAGGTGCTCATTGCTGATGTTCAAAAAAAGTATCTCTCATAACAATTGCACATGAATGGGAAATTTGCATTGCAGCTTGGCGGGTCTACAAGTATCAGGGGACATGTCCAACTTTTGGCCAATGTGAGTTTTGTGGAATGCCTAAGTATATATGTGGGGAAAACGGCTAAGTTTCCGCACTGAAGGAGCAGTGACACTGGCCAGGAAAATCAGACTTTGTTAAAAGAGCGAGAGAGTATGTAAAGTTCTATGCACTGTAGGGCACTTGTTACTCCTTACCAGCAGACCTTGGAAGATGTTGTGCACAAGGTAAACTTTGTGAAAACTTGCATATCTGCATTGCTATGAGAGAAGATGTGAGCAAGAGTATAAAGCCTCATTGCTCTATACATTAATCTGGAAGATGCTTTTGAGCTGCAGGAGGAACTTGGTGTTTTTAACTGAGGGGTGATGATGTAGTATTTCAACATATTTTAAAAACACAAATAATTGTGTGTTGAGAGCCAGTGGAATTAAATTCATACTTTTATACACAGAATGTGGAATAAATGGTGAAAAAAACTACTCTACTGAATGTTATGTATAGCTTTTCTTGAGAACAAATATTTCATAGTTTGATCTTTTTTAATATATAGTTAATACTCCTGTACTTGTAGGGTATCCAGAGTAATAGGTGTCACTGATTTACTAAAAAAAAAACCAAAAAAAAAAAACCTCATCATTGCAAATTTATCAACAGGAAGCCTGTACCATGTCTTATGTCCACCTGTCTTACAGTCATTGTGTATCCAATAGGGAAAATAGTTTTTAATCTCTGAATAATATCGAGCTGTCTGTTCAAACAAAGGTAGCCATTAAAATGCAGTTTTGTAAATGCTGTTAGTTATGCTTCTTAATGGTTTTGGCCTCTGTTTTCCATTCTCTTTCTTCTTACTTATCACAGTATAGGTTTATTAGTAATGTCATAATAAATCACTTTGAGTTGTGATTGCCCGTGGGCCAACTGGGAAAAATAGTGCGAGTCTGAGACAGGATCTGACTGGGTTGTGCGACAAAAATGTGCATTTAATAAAGTCATAGAGCATTATTGGTCAAGTACTTTCTGATATTATCCCCAAGAGATACAGACCTCTCACCCATAGACAAATACTACTGCCATTTTAAATCACACTCAAATTCACACAAACATGTTTGCATGTTAACACACTCCCTCAGTAAGACATTTAACCTATTGTGCTTAAGGTATAGGTGTATGTCGTGTTGAATATACTGAACATCTTCACAAAATAATTAAAGAGGATGATGAGGTTGTCGCTTTAAAGTATGGTTCTTTATCAGAGCAATGCCTAATTTGTCACTGGTGTCAGAATAAGTGTCACCTCTGCATCTTTCTCTGCCTCCTTTCGCTGACATTTCATTAGATGTATGTGAAGTTCCTCTGCACACAGTTACACACTTCCCATGACATGCTGCTGGGATGGTATAGTTCACAGTGGCAGGAGCAAAAAAGGAGTGTGATCATGACATTGGTATGAACAGTGATTTGATCATGGGTTAATTATAATGTCAGGTCTTTGACAGATGTCCATCATTAAGACTTATTCAGTGTTAACTTATTTTAAACAACATTTTATAAACACCAATAACGCAACATAAACTGTAATAAGTTTCCTCAAATTTCTGTTTCTTTTACAGCAATATTGGGGTTGATCATTTTACATCCAACTGCTGTCCACAAGTGTTTATGGTATCCATGCTACATTTTGGCTGGCATAATTGATTAATACTGGAACAAATAAGTATTTTCTCACTGCTTGACTCTCACTAAAAATGTCTCCTTACCAGTAACAAGCTGAACTTGTCTGCCACAGACGATGAAGTTCCCCCTTCTTTTGAACCTCTTTAGAGAACTGTTACATAGTAAGTATACTTTTCTAAATCTTAAGTACAAAACCTCTCATGAAAAGTCAAGTGTCAAAGTCAGCTGATACCAGGGCAGACTGTAGTCCATTACACCCTAAAATTGCAAAGAAAGCACTGATTTTTATCTGCAAGAGAATCTACAGTCAGCAGTTCTATATAGTTTAAATAATATATAATAATGGTCTGGTAAAATATCTTCACGAAGCATAAAAATGATCTGCTTTGAATTTTGAACTACATTGTCTAATCCTCTTTGCTGCATTACTTATATAAACAAAGCATCCTCAGAACATTTTTGGTGCAGATACAACCTCTACTACTGAGACAAATGCACCACCTGCCGTACATGTTATCAGTCTCAGATCGTTATTGCTGTAGTTTTTTAAAGAATTGTTTTCTTTTTTTTAATTGGAGTAGTACGTGATGAGTATTAGTAAGTGCTAAGTTTGTAAACAGTAATGAGTTCACGACATGCAGTGACTTTATAGCCATTATAGATCACTAATAGTGTTAGTATGCTCTTCACGCTGACAGCGATGTTACTATATAATAACTGTAATAACGAATCAACTACATGCACTATTTAGCATACATTCTTCAGATCCAGGTGTTTTTTTTTTTTATTGCTGCTGCATATGTTCTTTGTTTCATTCAGAATTTAGCATATTTTACAATGCACATGATGAACCATGAGCTAGTTTAATTGATATTAAAATTTTATGTTTTTCAACTCATATTTATTTTTCTTGAAAATTTTACACTGATAACCCCAGAATAGCACGTCTCCCTGCTTTCTGGAAACAAAATATACACATACACTTACCATTAGATTTAATTTGTACTATACACTGGGAGTCAAATCTATGGTTTTGACTAGTTTATTGATCAGGGTGCATTATTTAGTAAATACTCTCGGTATTTGTGTGAGAAGTGTCACGCTGCTACCTATATGATGCTGCTGTGAAGTTGCACTGCAGACAGCACTTCAGATGTGGCAGCTTTTATCTTTAGAAGAATGTTCTGGCTCTAAAATGTTGGTGTTTATGTTTCATAGCCCTCCTTCTGGTGGTATTTGTGACTGTTTTACACTTATGGAGGCTCCTAGCCAAATACAACGCAACGCCCTTAATTAGCTTGAGTCTCTGCATACAAAGATAATAGTGAATGAAGTGACTGCAGTACCAAAGGAGGAATAAACACAACATTTGGCTCATGCCTTGGTTTGCCATGAGGCATTTGAAACTCTTTTTTTCCTCAAGTGAAGGTTAAGTGTTATGAGGACGCTGCACCGAGGTGAGAGAAGACCGCCTGATCATACTGACCAAATGATTCATCTTACCTTCCCCTGTGTTTTGTGAACTGGGTTTGGTTGTTCTGTAGCTTTGCTGTAAGTGGACGGACAAGGTGACCTGTGCTGTAGATCAAACTGGTGAACAACTGCTTGGGGACAAGGTCTTGCCCGCTTGACTGGACATCATTTTTCTCTATTTAGCCCCATCTCACACCTGTAATAGGGTGGTCGTCCACATGAATGCTTGCTGCTCCACCGGGATATAGCCATGTTTTCGCTCACATGGTTCTGTCATTAACAAGAGTCAACAGATTTACGGCACCTCTCTGCTGAGATGAAAGGACGTTAACTGTCATTTTTGTGAGTGGATTTGTTTGAGTGGTTTTTATGGATTACTTTTGCTGAGAGTTTTAGCTTCATAGCTAAAATGCTTTGAGTTGAAGATGATGAAAGCTCTGCCATGGTCACTTGAGCCTTGGGTGTGTGATCAGAGCTCATTAAAGGGCTGTAGATGTAAAAAAAAGTCAAATGTAGAAAAATTAAACTCTGTAGGTGTGAGTAACAGAGTATGCAATTTTAATGCTAAGGTGCATCAGTATTTGTCCTTGTTACACGCTCACCTTTTCTTTGCTGTATTGATGCATCAACCTCTTCCTCAAACACAGTCAAGATAATGAAGTAGCATCTCTCTTTGTTGTATGAAAAGTGGTAATCAACAGGTGAGAAATGTTGATATTATATTATATTATATTATATTATATTATATTATATTATATTATATTATATTATATTATATTATATTATATTATATTATATTATATAACATTATATTATATTATATTATATTATATTATATTATATTATATTATATTATATTATATTATATTATATTATATTATATTATATTATATTATATTATATTGACACAGTGTTAAGACACACCTGAATGCCCAGGACCAGCATAGACTCATTGATGAAAAGGTATTCAAGTGTATTTGATGAGCATCCTCAACTATTTGCCACTTTAATTCCTTTGGAAGCAGCAAGAGTGGATGTAAGTGTGACAGCTTCTGCTTTACGTTGAGTCGTGACAAAAAAAATGAGGTGTTGTTGTATATCTGAGGCAGTATTCTCATCATCATGAAGAAGTACTTGTGAGTTCGGCATTTCTGTGCTCTTAGGCTCTTAGGCCCACAGTTACCATTTAATACCCCTAAGCTTTGCAAACAGACAGTCATAACTGGGAATTTGTGTTTATGATGAATTAGCCACTGAGACGCCATAAAAAATAAAGTAAACTATGGAACCGCATGGCTTTTCCATGAATACAGTATCTAATCCTTTAAGGTTTTTCACATATGACAAAATGTGAACAGAAGTTGTCATCTATTTTAAATAATGTATGGAGTGGGATTGCACTGTGTTCATCTATTCAAAACTTTTTCCACCCTTGAAACACAAAGTAAAGGAGATCACTTTTAGATAAAATTGAATATTGATATCCTTGCTCAAACTATGTTATCTCAAAAGGCACAGTAAAGATGAAAGCAATTGCAAAGAAAAGGGGAAAACAGGTTTATCTTATTGTAAACTGCATTATTTGTTCTTTTATACAAGCATTTAATAATTCAACACTAAATTAATAATTAATTGATAAACTGATAAAATGATTAAAAGTGACCTTTGTAATATTCAGAGGGAAGCTTTTTTTTTCTATACAGCCAGCAATTCACATGGAGGTGCATGATAAAGCTGTGAAGTTTTCATCTCTGTTACATTTTAACATCAGGGGGACATCTAAAGGGGGTTCCATATTTATTCGGTAACATGACAAGAACCTTTGGTCTCAAAGTCAGAGTCAGGAGTAACCAAAAAACATTGAGTCCTGCATCTGATTCAAGACCACCACAAAGCTCTGGATTATTAATTCAGATGTAGGAAGAGACCACAGTCTAAATCCACTGAACTGTGGCCATTTTATCTGTGGTCACGTGGCATTCAAACACAGTGAAAACAGTAAGAGGGGGTTTTACTTTAGAGAAAAAGGGCAGTCACACCAACCATTGAGGGTGGATTTAATGACATTTTTTATTTATCTACCTTAATTGGTGAATAAATAAAATGTACTATGTTAAATATTTACTAAGTGGTGAGTATTTACACTTACAAAAGCACAAATACAAATATATACTGGTAATTACAACTAAGTGGAGGTTATACAGGTTAAAGTGAGTGAGCAACACAAAGTTTAAGCTCTGCAGAAATCTCCAACATATAAGCTGGCTGCATTTTCACAGTTGTCTGGGATATTCCCCTGTGTCCAACTTCACCCAGCAGAGAAAAGTTTTTTTTTTTTTTTTTTGAAAACTCATTTGAAATGACAATTTTTAATTGTGAATCTGTTTTTGCTTCAGATGGTTTTAGGCAGCAACTTTGCTCGCTGAGAAAGTCTTGGCTTCAGAAAGAAATAAAACACTTCACCTGACAGTTGGAGGTTAATTTTCCTTTTGCAACTCTCATTTGAAAACCAATATTTTCTTTTCTTTATGCCATAAACTGCAAGCAGAGGCAAATTAGTAGTCTTCATTCAACTCACTTTGTGTTCATCAAACACTCCGAGAGCGCTTATTAGCTCTCGATGTTCAGTAGTACACAGGGCATGTGGCTGACCTTGTGAGAGTATTGATTGAATTGACAACATAGCCAGCTTTCCATTTAGACGTACTGTGTATTAAAGAAGGGATGAGCTTTGTGTGCATTGTATGAGTGCATGTTCATGTGACATTGGTGTTGCAGGCACTTCTGGGTTTGTGTACACACTAATTTACACACATTTTTTGCGTGGACAAAGGGACAAAGATTACAACAGAGACCATAAATGTGAAGAAAAACCCCAACATGCCAATGCCTTCCACTTGAGAGAAGTCTTTGAATGATTTCTCTACCAAGGGATCACACACAACGAAAGCAGCTCTGATATTCAAGTCAAACAAAGTGTCTTTAGCGCATACTTGTTGTGATGCGTTAGCTGATGATAACTGAAACAGACTGTGTTGAGTCGGAGGTAACACTTGTTCTCTTATACTCTCATTTCTTAGCTGGTTTATACTGGTTAAAGTTATTCTTTTTTGTCTTTCTTAATTTATTAATTATTTGGTTTTGGTCTTGTTTCAGAATGCCAGTGGTGATGGGAAACTGGGTTAGAGATTCACACAGTTTGCTAGTAGCTAGCATAATCTTATACGCGTAATTAAATCTTTACTAAGTGATGTTTTCTTAAAATGAAGACTGTTGACTTTTGTTTCTTCTCTTCATTATTATTTTACTTTTGGATGCTTGTGTTCGCACAAAGGAAGCAAAAGAGGCAGGACGGGGCAAAACAGATCATAGAAAGCCTTGAGGAAAACAAAAACGAAGCCTGTTAGCTTCTAACATATATGATGATTTTATTTGCACTGTATTAAGCTGCCTTTACAAGGACAGTAGATATAGTCATAAACAACTGGATTTTTTCTTAATAATGTAAGCTTTGCTGACACGGACACATTCACACACACTGCATAAAGGGTAAACACAGAAAAATGACCTGTTCAAATGGAAAGTATCTTAGAATACCAGGACTGTGGGTCATACTGTAGATGCCTGGATATTTTTATACCTCAAATGTATGTAGTTCTTTTTGTATAGATTTGTTCATATGTTTGAAATATGTCAAGTGAACAAGAAAGTACATAAATCGGACTGAATCTAACATGTTTGATTTGTCCAAACATGTCTTTGCACGTGCCATACGTGTTTATCTTTCTTATATTACAGATTGAAAGGCAGAATAACTGGAGTATTTATAAAGATGGCACAGAGTCCCCTCAGTATTTGTTTCAGCCATATGTTTTTAGTGAGTTTCTTACCAGGTGCTCTCCTGTGCTTGCTATTCATTTAGTTTACGCTTTCCTCACTGTGGATGCTTCATGGGATGTTTTTAGGACTGCAACAATTGAGCAGATTAGACAAAGCCAATAATTCAATAATGGACATTCAGGCTTAGTTATAAGAACGGGGCCTACCAACGTGAAACCTCATGGGTCAGGTCAGAGGGCAAGAAGGAATTCAAGTAGTCTTCATCCTAATCTTCATGCTTTACACTGCTTACTATCTTGCAGTGAAGAACAAATAACATATTTGAATACAGTTTTATAAACAGAGACTTATTAATTACATATGCCAGTAAGTTTCTGTCTTGCTCCTCCCCAACAAAGCTAAGATTAGAAGTTGCAGATAAATTTTTAAGCATAGAAAGTACATGCTAATGTTTAGATGTTTATATTTGACATTAATTAGTTATTTCAGGATTGTCTCAATCTGAAATAGTTTTTAAAGAAATTAGGTACTTAAACAGAGATGTTTAGGTGTGTTTAAACATCTGGCTGTCTTCATTTGAAAGGGAATGTGGTTTGGAGCCTGAGGTGATGAAGCAATTAAGTAAACTGGTGTTGGATTATAGAAGCAATACAGGCATATAAAGGGACACTACACTAATAAAAAGTAAACAGACCAAAAAAATAAGAAAAACACAAATGTGTATATATATATATATATATATATATATATATATATATATATATATATATATATATTTTTTTTTTTTTTTTTTTTTTTTTTTTTTTTGTATATATTATACACACATATGTATGAAATTGTACTTCCAATGCATTGTTTTCAGCTATTTCACATGCATTATTTTTCTCTAATTTCTTTGCAAACTGCTTTCAAGAGTGTGGCATACATAAGGATAAATATTATCAAGTATTTCTATATAGATTCAATAAGTCAGTGGCACATCAAAGACCCATTTGATTTTGAGAAAACAAACAATCCATTAGCTATTCCAGTGGCTTCTGTGACAGATTAGTTGGGCTTGCCACTCACCACTTCGATCTAGCAAAGCATTTATTCTCCCCCATCCTTCTCTGACTTGTCTTCCCTTCCCTATCTCTTTTCTCTGTTGCTGCATCAGTCCTTCTTTTATACCCCACCAGCTCTTTCAACTCAGTGACTCAATTAAACAGTGCCCCTTAAAAATGGCTACCAACATGTGTTCTTTAAAGTGAAAGCAGCCACAAATGTCAGATTTTCATTATAGATAAACCCTTCATATAAAAATATTTAAAATATATGGTCGAAGCATGCACGGTTTCTAACCGTGCATAAATTAGTTGATTGCAAGAATGACAAAAAATAAATAAATAAAATAAATCAAAGCTTTGCGATTCAGACAAATAGAGTTGAAATGAGCATTGCGTGGAGGTTGCAGATGGCTATTTCTAATCTCCCTCTGTCAGCGCTGCCAGTCGACTGAGGCCAGCTAGTTGCTGCTGATGGGGCCTGATGAGAATGTGGTGGGAGTGACGGTACACACCCACAGAGAGGGAGAAGCAGCAGCAACAGCCACTGATTAATCCTCATGCTGGAGCCGCTAATGATTTATTTATTTGGAAATTACAGCGCCCTGGGAGTGCTGGGCTCAATTGATAATGAAACCCAAGAGCGACAGTGAGGAGGAAGTAAGCCAGGTCCATAGATTTTAACTATTCCTCCCACTTTAGTGTTTGCCTGTGTGCATTAGCTTTAATATATATATATATATATATATATGTATGCCTGAATATATGTGTATGTGAATCCATATCCAGCGTGTACATTAAAAGACAAATTCTTATAGTGACATGAGGGACGAATGTCCTTTTAGATATTATTATTATGCATAGCTTTGCAAGAGTCTTTCAAGCCATAGGCAACAGTTATGTGGCAGCACAACTCTCCTGCTGTGAGAATATTTCTGTTTGATCACAGGGTGTCTTCCTCTAGATGTGTTCAGAAATTTTTTTGCAAGACAAGCAATTCATCCTTAATTTTCAGGTTTGTCTCGCTCTAAAATTGAAGTCTTTCTGCAGAAGTTAGGCATCACTGTGCTCAAACATCTGCCTGTTATCTTTGTTTGAAGCAGAATGTGGCTTTGTAGCCTGGGGGTGGCAGAGTCTGTTGAAACTTAGATTCTTCATAGTAATGAAAGCACAAAGAAAACACGAAGCTCAAAATCACACGAAATGCACTTAGTGATAATTAGCATTCTGTTCTATGCTACAGTCTTTTATAGTGTGATTCTTTGTAGGGTGTTTGGTGTAAGCTATTACAGCATAGCATGTGACATGTAGATTGGTTTGGGTTGATGATGAGCTTTTTGGCTGTGTCACTGATAATGGTTCCAGTCAGTGAATCACCACCAGCTAGTTCTGCTAACATGATTCATTTTAGCTCATTAATAGTAACTGAAGTAGCTCTCTCCCTCTTATAAAGCTGTATGCAATAACTGTTAGGAGCACTAGGGACTGTAGAAAGATCATCCAGACTTGTTGTCTTGAGATGATTGTTGAACTTGACTCTAACTGGAACTTACAAAAGTCTTACTTGCTGGAAAGCGTCAACTGTCTTGCTGTGTTATGAGTCTTTATTGGCGCCATCATCATAAGGGCAGGATAGTTGAATTAATGTGGTCATTTACAGAGAAAACACACACACACACACACACACTGCTCCATCGGTGTTGCTGAACCAGAAAAAGGTGACCCCAACTTCACCCTTTATTTCTACTATGCATGTATCTCTCTAGTGAAGATAAGACACAACTGTGGCATTAATTTAAGATTACACAAACGCAACATTTTTCTTAGAGATCAACACCTGACTAATCAAAATGAATGATTCTGATGGCGCCAGCATTACAGCACATTTATGTTTTATTTTATCTATTGCATGGACTGTTCCAGTGGCCAGTGGAACTGTTCAATGGCACCACTACAGCCTTTTATCATGTAAAGAACATATACACAGGATAACAGGACTGATATTCAACAGGATTCAGATAAACTTGTCTCTGCATTTATCTTTGGTAGACTACACTGTCATCACAGTCCCTATGAAGTCCAGAATGCTGCTGCTCAAGTTCTCACTAAGACCAAGAAAGTGGACCATAAAACTTTAGCCATGAGATATTTACACTGCCTTCCTGTCTGTCAAAGAATTGACGTCAAGGTCCTGCCAGTAATTTATAAAGCACTGAATGGTTTAGGATCAAAATACATTCAGGATCTTTTGGTTTGTTATGAATTAAACTGAGGTCCTCAGGATCAAATCTACTTTCTGTTCCCAGAGTCAGAACCAAACGAGGAGATGCAGCGTTCAGTTTACATGCTCCTCACATGTGGAACAAACTCTGAGAAAACTGCTGGTCTGCTGAAACTCTCAGCTGCTTTCAGTCAGGATTAATTCTGGAAATTTATTTCTGGCAAACTTTTTGAGATGGACTCCCTCATTTTCAAGTGGGGACCTGGGGGTTAACTTTTCTTTTGGATGTCTCATATCAAAACAAATGTTGGATCATAAGACTGTAACTTTTATTTGATCCATTTTTATTTAATCCACTTCATTGTATGTTTTCTCTATTCTGTTTAAAAATTAGTTTAAAAGTTTTTTTTAATTAATAAAAACTAAGGGTGGGAAATCAAAGTAAAAAAAAATCAAATATCAGGATATTTTGCTTCACTAATTTAAAATAGATTTTTTTTTTTTGCTAGAAAATGATAGAAATATATAAATAAATAAATAAAAATCCATTCTACAATATCTGTAATTTATATTCTTTTTACTTGTCTTCTTGGGCATTATAGCAGCAGAATGATGGTCTGGCTACTGTGTTTTCTTTTTACAAATTGAAATCAAGAAAAATGACTAGCAAGAAAAGTTTTGCAATTTTTGTTTAGTTTTTAGCCTCAGAAAATTAGCAATACTAAAGAATTTAAATTGAATCAGCACCCAAAAAAATCGGAATCAAATCTAATTAAATTGGGACTAATGCACATCTTCACATCCCTAACAAAAACTAATAAACTAAATTCTTCTTTAATGCTTTTAATGTTTTATATAATGCACCTTGAACTGTCTTGCTTATGAAATGTGCTGTGCAAATGACCTTGTCTTGCCTACAATTCAGCCAGTGATAATACAGTGATGAAGTTACTGGTCTTTATTAGAAGAACACAACTCAACACCAGATGTGTCTTTACCTTTTTGTTGCTTTGAAATACATCCTGCAAACCATGCAAATAGTTACAACATATAAATCATTCATTGAGAGATGCACCTGACAAGCTTGAACCTTAAAAATCAAACTTACACTTCTAAACTACTTAAACTTAGCTCAATTAGACATATATATTAAAAACATGTTTTAGTAACCAATAACCAATTTTCATCCTTAAGGAAGTTAAGGAGGGCTCTTCTGTTTGGTTGGACAACTTGAGTTGTGCCATTGGAGTGTAATGCTATAATCTAATGAGCAGATCAGAGTTGGAGAAATGTTTTTTTTTTTTTTTTTTTAAACATAATTAGATTTAAAATCCATCAGAAGCATTTAATACATACTGTCTCTTCAAAACTATCAAACTGTGATAAGGTTAAGTCTAAATATCATGCTTATAAGTCTTTATCCCATCAAACTCATGGTTCTGGTAAATACACTTGATTTGGAAGTACTGGGCTATACATTTCTTAAAATTCAGTGATATGCGAGCAAATAGTCTTGAAAAATTGTGTTCATGTGTGACCCTGTATGCCAGGCTGCATTTCTTCTTTTTGGATAAAAACTGCTATGATGGTTTGGACCATTGCCATTTTAGAAGAGCTTTCTGTTGATTTTGCAGATTGTAAAAGGGATGCAGGAGTTTTACAGTATGCATTGTAATATTCATTTATTCATTCAATTTCTGATGCTTATTTTCTTAACCCTTTAAAGCATAACCCATGAAAAAACGGTAAGAAAACTCGATATTTTTTATATAAGGTCTTGACTTGGCTCTTTAACAAAATGTAACAAAAACTTTAACCATTTTTCTGTTGTGTTTGCTCTACTGAACACTTCTGGACATCGTAGGCTACTGCTTTACTGACGTCACATCCGCCATTTTTCTGATTGGTTTACTCCGCGCTTCCTGTCCCGCCCTAGAAATCCATTGACGTGAGTGAGTCCCCAGACTGGTACAGCGAGAGGGTCTGGCTTGCCAGGCTAATAAAATGGTGCAAAACATCTCAAACTATGTATTGAATAGGATATGTTTGTATTTATAGGGTTAAGCTACAAAAGCTGTGACCTTAGCTGGAACTGCTCTGTGATCTGTAATGAGTAAGGTTGTAGTTAAAATGAAAATGCTCAGGATGTAGCATGAGTTACTGTTCTGCACCTAATTTTTGCTGTTTCTACATTATTCTGAAAGACACCATTTGCCAAACCATATGATCTTTCACATATTACAGTGAGGGAACCCTTTGCAATGACAAATTCAGCTTCAAAATTTGACAAGCAACTATGTTTTTTCTTAGTGATAAACACAGCAAGAGGCAAAATCCATGCCTTCTATCTTAGTCACAGCTTCTGTCTGGTTCAGTCACCCTCAACAACAGCCAGTGAGTGAGCAATGCCCAGTAGATCTGATGTTTATCTATCTACTTGTGATGATACAGACTTGTCTGAGCCAAATGCTTACTGAAGCGTTGCTCACAGCCAGCATCTACCATAGAGTAAAATGCACAATATGATTAGAAGATCGGTAAACTGCTTTTTAATGGACCAAAGGGAAAGCAACATGTTGCAAGAGTGGAATGTTCCCTGACATAAAACAAAAGATTTTTATGTCTTTACAAAACAGCATCTTGATGCTGACTAACAGGAAGCCCACTTTGTCTCACACTAAACTTGGCATATGCAGACAAGACTGTGGTACATACTGATCATTGAGATGCCAAATTCAAGATCTACTTGCTACTTGATTTCTGAAAGAATTCTAAAAAAAAAAAAAATTTTTTTTTTTTTGATTTACCATTCAACATTTGTCTTAATTACAAATTGCTGCACCTGCTGGGCTAAATTTGATGATCCATAACTCAGAGCCTGCGGTGCCTGAACAAGTTGTGAAGAAGCACAAGCTTGAATTTGCATTGTGTTGAGATGCCCTCTTGATTTATTTCAATAAAATCTTATAAATCAAATAAAAAACTGGAGCACACTTCTACTGAGGATTTAAAGATTTGGTTTTTGGTACAGTGTTAAAAGCCAGAGATTAAAATGTATTTTTACAAGCCCAATTAAGCTACTAAAATAAATGTGAAATAACAAATTGAGATCAAGTGAAATAACACATATCCAAGTATTATTGGTTTAAAAGTTGACATTGCATTCCATAAAACAGCTTTTTTTAAAAAAATTGTGTCTTACATGTTCTTGCATAAGAATCTAGTGAGGGCATTTTGCACATTGTAATTAGGCTTTGAGGTGAATGCGAGCAAATTCTTTTACCCTGTAGTGAGTGCATAATGAACAGGGCTAAGCAGTGCAGATGCCCCCTTTGGCCGTGTGACTAAACCTGATTAATTCCGAGACTTTGTTCAGATTCAAAAGACAGTGAGCAAAACATCTATTTTCAGCTTTAAACCCCAGCACTTCCACCACAATATTTTCCCAGTATCACTTTCTCGCTTTGTTCTTGAAAAATGTTCATTCTTGCCTAGCAATCTCATGTGCTCTTCCCACTCATTTCTCTGAATGTTCCCAGTCTTCCCCCCATTCTTTACCCCACCCTTCTTTCTTTTCCCCATTGCTTTTCAGGCACTGTGCACAACAGATAAGTGTGTGTGTGTGTGCCTCAAGATTAAGGTGAAACTTCTCATATGTACTGTTTCCTAGTCCTTGGTGGGTTGCAATCTACTCAGCGAAATGTGAAAGCTCCTTTTAATTAGAAGCAGCAGCTGAGCTGTTGGAGAACATAGGTGTTCGGTTAGGGCTATCTGGTGGAGCCACTCTGTGCCTCACATGTCTCGCTTTGCGTTTCCATCAATTATTCCAGAGCAGATTCTTTTCTGAAATGGTGTGACTGAATATAAATTGTTCTTCAGCAGCTTTTGATGTAAGCATAGAATTAATTTGCCACGTCTGAATCTGTGTTACTGTATCACACAGAAAACTATACATATAAATAATTTGTATAAAATACAGTTTAAAGTCATTATATGGTGATACATCATCCATCTCATTGAGACTCAAAGTAAACATTTTGTTGGACTTCACTTTTGATTGCATCCCTATCTTCATGGGGGGGGACTATTGTAGTGCAAATAGCTTTATTCTTTGCTGGAGATATATCTGTTGTGTCTTTCTTTAAAACACCACAATTGAAATGATATTTTCTTTTATTACCGTTAGAAACCATAATTTGGGAAAATCAAAACCTTCTCGATGCTATCTGTTACTCATTTGCCTAAAACAGGGGTGCCAAAAGTCGGTCCACGAGGGCCGCTGTCCTGCAGGTTTTCCATGTATCCCTGTTGCAACACACATTGCTTCCATTAAATGGATTCAGCAGCCAAGAAAGTTCTGCACATTAGATGATTAATTTAAGTCAGGAGCAGGTATACATGGAAAAACTGCAGGATTGTGGTTGTTGAGGACCAGAGCTGGCCTAACAGGTTTTGAAATGATGCAGTCCCATACCATGATACTGCCATCACCATGTTTCACTGTCTAGACTAAGTCTTACATTGAATGGACCCAACAGCTGATGTTCTGCACAATGACTGATTCATTTTAGTAAGGTGTGTTGGAGCAGGGGTATATAGAAAACCTTCCAGATTGTGGGCCCGTGAGGACCAGCACTGGACCCTCCTGGTCTAGACTTTGCATGTGCCGTGGCTGCCCTGCCATGTTATTACAAAACATGCTGGACCTTTATCTCACCTAACACAATTATCCCTGATCAAAAGCTGTAAAGGCTCCTTTTCTGAAAAGTGTGGTTCTTAAGGCTTCCTTTCATGGCCTTAATCTTCTGAGAGATTATCTTCAAACTATTAAGACTTAGATTTGCAGTGATAAACCTGTACCAGAACTGTAGTTAAACCTCCATTCTGTGGAGTTTGGATGCATAGATAGCACATTATTTATGAGCTCATTTGAGAGTAAAACTTTTGCAACTCTTGACTTGTTGAGCTATGGTTCATCCTCCTAATTATTGCTGCAAGTGTGTTCCAAATCATCAGTAGCTGGTTACTGATCTCCCTGGATCTCTACGACTTTCTAAGGTCTGATTTTTCAGTCATTTTTTCAGTTCTCCTCCATGTGAAACCTTAATGAAGGTATGCAATTAAATACAAACCGTAGATGAAACGTTTTAGTTCAAAGGTCATGTTAAAACTATGCAATTAAGCTGGTTGATGGCTACAAATACTTGTGTCAGTGACCACAACTATATTAGCTTTTGTTTCAATGAGTTTCCACTACTAGATTTTTAATATAATCTTACTGAAGTATATAATTCCAGTAAACATAAAAGGATCGTTGTGAGGATCAGTGATACGAGTAAAGTGAGATCATTAGTTGCAACTCTGATCTTTTCATTATCTTCTTTCAAATAAATTCTTGGCCATGATAATTACAGTGCTTGTCATTATGTGGGTGTGTCATAATCAGGCATTCATATTAAAAATGCAGAGAGGACACTGATTGGGTTCAAGTCAGTGTCACATTTAATCGAGTCCTGCAGGGAAGGAGTAACTGAGAAAATAGACTATGTTAAGCACACACACACACACACACACGCACCCACACACACACGCACCCACACACACACACACACACACATTTTTTCCCCACTTTTTCGGTTCATATAAAGAAGAAATTTAGCCATAAATAGCAGAAACACGTTTCAGCAACCATTAACTTTCAGAGTACATAAATAGCCTGAAAAGAAAGACTTAAACACAACAGAATTAAACTTTGTTGATTCAAGTTCTGTAATATTTTTTCTACTTTTGCACTTTTTTTTTCTTTTTACTAATACTGATAGTAGTACATAGAAAAACAAAGGGCCTGAAGGGCTGAGACTGCAAAGTACCACAGATTTACATCCTCTGAGTCTTTACTCCTAATGTTGTCATCAGATAATGAAATCTGACATTTGTGCCTCACTTATGATAAGAGGTTTTATGTTTGTGAATGACAAAGCCAAGTGAAGGCGATTAAGGTAAAACAAAGATCGGAGAGGGGATCTTCTTTATGGGATTCATCAGAGCACGTCTAACCCACTCAAGCTGAAATCATTAAGATGCTGTAAGGTGATAAAGACACTGAGTATCGGTACGACTGGAGTGCAGTGACAGACATCCATAACTCAGACTGTTAATAAAATTAAGGTCAGTGATGTCAAATGTTGGCTTTTTGTTTTTCAAGTTTACAAAACTTTATTTTTTGCCAGACTGGATCACATGTGGTAGTTTTGATTGAATGAACATGTCAAGTACAGTTTTCATTTACTACAAGCTCCAGTCACGGGCTTTTTAATATGAACAAATAAAGGAAGAAACTCAGTTTAATCCCACTGTCCTTAAACAAGACATATGCATTTTTAACAAGTTTACCATCAGTTCTGCATTTGTTCTGCTGACCCAGAAAATATCCACATGTAACATAATTCTGCCAGCTTTAAACACTTGACTCTAGATATACACTGCTTTCTGGCATTGAATGACTTGCACCTTATGAGGATTAATGCTTCCAATGGGGGGAGAATCATGTGGTGCACTAAAAGTTTTCAATCCTGTCAGACAGTTAAATAAATCAACTGTCTGGCCTGTCACTGGACTGCTGTGACCAGACATGCTGATCTCAATCATTCATGCCTGCTGATTCTGTCCACCTGCTTTTCAATCCAAATCTCAAGAAGAATTAAGAACTCCAGGGGTCATTGGATCCCAAAAACACAACCCTCACACAATCATGCATTGATGTGAGTAATGGTCCTTGAATGTGATTTGAGGTTTGAAATCGTGTGCACCAGTGAACTGTTGAGATAATAGGCTGGTTTTCTGCAGACCACTGGGCACTATGTCCTACTTCTTTACTGTTTTGACTGGCATACCATTAAAACAAGACAAAACTTGGATCCTCCTTAGAATGTATTTTGTGTGAGAATATAACTGTTTTAGTGTGATCTGCTTGGTCTTCGTGCTCTTATACCCTGTCTAAATCCACACATCTGACTGCAGTCTGTGATATTCTCTTCTATTTCAGTCTCCGACATGACCTTTCATTCTGCCCACTGCTGGGGTCTTACCTTAATTACTTATCCTTCACTCCTCACTCATGCCTGTTTCATTTCAATTCAATTCAATACTTTATTAGGTCCCCGTAGGGCAATTTGTGTGCAGCCAGTAGCATAAAAGTGCAATCAGTCAACAACAACAAACAATAAAAATAATAAAATAATAAAAGGCAAGTTAAATAACAGTGGAAACACGGTAAGATGAGAACATCACAGCACATGAAGCGACGCCAAAAGTAGCAAATTAACAACTATGATTCATTTAAAAATCCATGGCTCTTGGGATGAAGGAGTTTCTGACTCTATTGGTTTTAAACTTAGGCACGCAATATCTCCTGCCTGAGCGCAATGGCTGATACTGCCTGTGCAGAGGATGGGCAGGATCTGCAAGGATTTTCTTTGCCTTGCATACAGCCCTGCATTTGTAAAGATCCCACAAATCACTTAAATGACAGCCAGTAATTTTACTGCACTCTTTAACTATGCTTTGTAAGCGGTTTCGATTTTTAAGATTTAACATGCCAAACCAGCAAAGAAAAGCAAAGGTAAGAGTTGACTCCACAAAACAGGAATAAAACATTTTCATAAAAACATTGTCAACGTTAAAAAATCTCAATTTACGAAGGAAGTGCATTTTCTGGTGAGCTTTACTACAGACAGCATCAACCTGGGTGTCGAATGTTAATTTACTGTCCAGTACTGTTCCCAAGTACTTGTACTGATGCACCACCTCAACTACCTGTCCATTTATCAGGGCAGGAGGGAGGGCAGGAGTGGATTTCCTAAAATCTATCAACAATTCTTTTGTCTTTGACACATTTATGTGCAGGAAAGAAGACTGACACCACTCAAGAAAGTCAGTCAAGACAGGGCCATGATCAAGAACATCACCAGAGACCAGAGAAACTATGACAGAATCATCAGCAAACTTAATGACATGGCGGTTCTCATGGAGGCTTTGGCACATACTTGTGTACAATACAAACAACAAGGGAGACAAAATGCAACCCTGGGGTGCACCAGTGGAGGAAACCAGAGAGTCAGACAGAATGCTGTTGACTCTAACTTGCTGAGTCCTGCATGTTAGAAAGTCAATTAGCCATAGAATCAAAGTTCCATCCACATTCATATATTTAAGTCTCTCTGCCAGTAGATGTGGCTGAATTGAGTTGAAGGCTGAGGAAAAGTCAATGAAGAGCAGCCGCACTAACGTCCTTGCACCTTCGAGATGACTGAGTGTCAAATTTAGGAGGGTAGCGATTGCATCATCTACTCCTCTACCTGGCCGATAAGCAAATTGGAATGGGTCAAGGATTGGATTGGATTTCAACCGCAGTAACTCCACTGAGTTCCCTTACTTGTTTCTACTGACAACTCATTGCACCCATGCTGCTCCCCCGCAGAGAGACCATTTACTCCCATCTTATTAACCCTGTTCAATGCCTCATCCAGTCTTTTCCCTCCAACCTCATTCAAATGCTTTTTGCTTATTACATGGAGGTTTAGAGTTCAACACAAGGTGCAGATAGAGGTACAAGCTCATTAGAGTTAAATAATCATCACATTAGGGAAAAAAAAAAAAAAGATACAAAAGATATAAAGACACCACTTGTTTTGATGCTATCATTATTAATTACAAGTCTTGGGAGGCTTTGTCTGTTTCACTATGATACTGAATGCACGTTTCCTGGAAAAGCAACAGAAATATTGTGAGAAGGAGGGAAAGAGGCGACATGTAAAGATTTGTTCCAATTGACAAGAAAGGCTGTGAATAAAAGAGGACTGCCTCATTTATCAGTCTCCAAATAAAGAGAGCTGTTTTACTGTTTAATGGTCGCTCCACTGTGTCTCTATCACCTAAATGAGTCCAGCTGACATAAATTCTATTTAACTTTGAGTCTACTCTTATCTCTGTGGGTCTTTAAAGCCAATAATTCTTATATGAATGTGCCACCTAGAAAAAGTGTGGTTAGAGTGGTGATTGAAGGGAAACACATGGGGTGAGAATTCATTAATGCTCTCCACATTTTTATACACTTTTTAAAATAGTTTTTTTTAGTGACCTCCTTATTCCTGAGATGAGGTACGTGTGTGTGTGTGTGTGTGTGTGTGTGTGTGTATTGAGTTCCTGTAGGATTTCTAGTTCTCTATCTTGGATGACGATCCTGCACAAATACCTGAGTAAAATGAACAAACGTGCATGCAGAAAGAATTTAACTGTTCTGTTTAGGTGACAAAAACCCTTCTTCACAGCCAATAATTTGACCTTAATTTGTTTTGGATGTAGTACATCCTATAAATAAATGGGGGAAGCAAATGCAGTTTATGCATTTTTCAGGACCTGTGTTCCAATTAAACTTGCATGACTCTGGGTTTATGGTGTCTGCACTGTGGATCTCAGCCCGGCACAAGCATGTAACTTTATGCCTAAAATAACTGGGCAAGCTCAAACACTGTGTCAGCTTGTGTGGTGCAACAGCCTCTTTTGTCCCTTTTTCTGTTTTCATTTTGCTAAAAAATCAATAGTGGCCATATCCTTCCTCATGACTTTTTAGTTTTTTCTGCTTTCAACAAATTCTTAGAAATTCAAACAAAATAGAAATTCATTAATAATATTTTCATATATTTTGAACCAATACGTGATTATTTGACTTTATAACTTTGATGATCTTATTTGCTGAAATAAAATAAACATATTTCTGAATATTTTACAAATAAGTGATGTCCTGTTAGTTGTTATTTTATGCAACAAATTAATACTTTACAAATTGTGATTTATTTGATATTTTAAAACATGTATGTACTTGATTAAAGATCATTGGCCAACCTGCCACTTTTAAGAATTTAGGTCGCTGGATATTGTCAGTGTGTGAGATCAGAACATCTGAGATCCTGGATATTTAGTTATTAAACCAGCTAATCAAACAAAAGAGTGTTTTCAGATTTCATTCATCTTTTTTTCTGAACCCATTTAATACTGTTGAGGGAACCTGCAGTCTATCCAAGAGCTTGCAACTACTGTTCCTTCTCGTCGTGAAACAGCAGAGCTCATAACTTCCCACAGATGATATACTGTTAGGGGGGAAATAAACTAACAAAAAGAGTATTTTTTTAATTGATTGGGTTTCGGTGACTAAATAATCAATCTTTTCAAATTCAGTTGAGACAGTATGAAAATAAAAGTATAAAAAATAGTTGTTTGTTGTAATGATGAGGAGAAAAGACATTTTCATTTTCAAACTTTATCTCTAAATATCTGGACATTTTCTTTACAATGATGACTACTCATTTGGTTTCTGAGAAGGTTTGCTGCTGTATCGGACACTGTTATTGTACCTTTCATCTGAAGATGGACGGGAAAGTTAGACATATCTTTAATCTAAATGCAGTGCACCATTAACATGCAGACACATGAAGATGCTCGAACAGTTATTGTAATCAGGACGTTGCATTGATTTCAATTTGCTTGATAAATCTGCACCGAGAGTCTCATCCATACTTTAATGTTCACCAGTTTTCATCCAATCCTACCTTTATCCAAACCTTGGTTTACACCCTAAACCAGAGATTTTTTTAACCAATATTTAAACAGGCAATCCTATTGAGATCTGAAATCTAATTTACAAAATGGTGTTTGTTTTTCTTTAGCACACATTTGGTAATGAACTCATTCATTAAGTCATTTGTCTTCAGCACAGACACGAGCGTGCACACAAACGCATTTAGACTTTTGCACTAATTGTTGCAGTGGAGCTTGTTGACATTCACACAGTCACGCTAATCCTATTGAGATGTGACTTTTCAACCAACTGGATGTTGTAAAAAGCTTAAAGGGTTTCAGGATATGAGATGTAGATATGTAAAATCACACCAGGAAGGTTCTCTATGTGTGTCTCTGTGTTACATGTTCCCGTGAACATTATCTCTCTCCTTTTGTTCACTTGCTTTAATGAGTTACATGTAATTGCTGTTAGCATCTAATTAAAGTGTTAAGCGTAGCCCAACAGCAGTGGCCTCACATACAGATCAATTAAGTTTAATTTGGGACCCTTGTCCTTCTTAATGGCAAAAGCAAGGTATCGCTTCATGCATCTCATCCTAAGCAACACACAAGGAAAGAATAGATTACAGGTTATGGTATTGGCTGTTCTAACCTTGCAAACCTGTCCTCTGTCTTTACAGTCTGATAAGATAAAACTCTTTTCCTCCACTCAACAACACTGTAGGAAGTTGTGTTTTCTCTTGCCTTATTGGCTCTGTTACAGTTTGAAAGTTGGGTTCAATACATTTCCAAACTTTCTTTGGTCAGTTTGTCTGATATAAAAAGTTCCTTTAGATTGAAGCAGCTGGTTAAGGTAAACATCTAAATCATGTTTGGTAAGATGTTCCCGGTTTAAA